>NC_141160.1:128266091-128530857 GCF_053477565.2 Lygodium microphyllum | reverse complement strand
AAGCTCATGAATGAGAAAAGATGTAGAGTTTACATGGACTACTAATTGTGATGAAGCATTCAACACCCTAAAGCAGTGTCTGATTAAAGCACCCATCCTACAAACTCCTAATTGGATGGAGTTCCATGTGTACACTGATGCATTAGTCGAAGACCTACGCACAGTCCTATATAAAAAAGGCTTCTCAAAGTTAGATAAGCTCATCTATTATGCAAGCCAAAAAGTAACTGCTGACAAAGAATGAAACTATACAATGATGGAGCTTGAATGCCTGGTAATTGGTGTTCACCTTGGAGAAGTTTTGACACTATCTACTATTGACACATTTCAAATTCAATGTGGTGAAGGGAAGAATAATGAGATGGCTCTTTTTGTTTCAGGAGTTTGACTTTGACCTAGCTTATCATCTATCACAAATCCCTCAGAGCAACAAAGAGGAGCAAGATGACCCATACCTTCATGATGCTTCCCTCTTTCTAGTAAAAAATATAACCCCATGGTACCTAGACATAGCCAACCTCTTGGCAACACAACGGTATCCCCCTAGTATCTTCAGTCGTGAGAAGAAGAAGCTTATGTTGGAATCGATCCCCTACACCTTGTTAGGTGGCGCTCTGTACAAGAAAGTCAAAGATGAAGTACTACACAGATGTATTGCACGAGATGAGATTGGAGAAGTGCTGAAAGCATGCCATGATGAGCCCTATTGTGAAGGACACTTTGTAGGAGAAGTGGCGAGAGACAGAAAGGCCTTGCTTGCAAGTTATTGGTAGCCGACCCTCCAGAAGGATGCTTATGACTACTGCAAACGTTGTGATGATCCCGTCAGTTCAAGCTCCTGTTGTGAATCCGATTGTCGCCATGGTACAACCCATTGCAATTCCTGCAGGGACGTAGGATTTGCCAGCTTTAGGAGTTCCTTTGCCCATTTTTAATGGGTTAACCGAAGAAGATGCAGAGTTTCACATTTGTGAATTCCAAAGACTGATGTTTAATTACCACATCCAAGATGAGGGACATCTCATGATGTTCTTTAATATGACGTTAAAAGGGAGGGCTGCAGTATGGTATCACAGCATAGAGACTGGAACCATAACCACAATCAATCAATTTTACGCAGCTTTTCGAGGAGAATATGCCCCTGAAAGGGGTGGCCAATACTGGTTGCGTGTCTTGAATGTAACGCACCAAGACCCTCATGAGAATGTGAAAGCCTATGCCAAGAAGCTAAAGGAAGTGTTTCGTAAGTTACAAACTTACATTCCTATTCCACCGGCTGCCCAATTGCAATACTTCTTGCATGGATTGGATTTCAATATCTAGGTGTAATTGAGCAGTGTGGCTTTGGCTGATATAGACACTGCCATTGCACGGGCAGAAGGAGTAGAAGCACGATTACAAACGGCCTACTCCTCTCGAATAAATCTTAATGCGGGTTTAGTACCTGGAGGCAATTTACCATTGACGAATGGAAGTCAAGGGATGCCTATGAATAACCCTAATGGGAGAGGAAGCATGGTTCAAAATGTACCTTTGCTGCCAGCTCCTCCCAGTGTGACTATGCCTATGGCTAGTCAGTTGGCTCCACCAAATGTTGGAGGCCAAGTTTTGAATTCTAATGTTGTTCCTGTGAGTCAACAACCAATACCCAATCAAATTGTTAGGCCAATGGAACGATGGGTCGATGATCGAGGCTATGAGTCGAGTGCATCTAATGTCCTTGGCGAAGTTAAGGATACGATGAAGCATTACACCGATATGATTTCTGAACAATATCGGCAAATAGCTGTTGACGTCAATTTCTTGAAGAAGCAGCAGAATCTGATAGGGAGTCGATGCCCTGAAGAGGGTGGACCCTCAAGATTCAGCTGTAAGTGGTGTGGCAGACAACATTTCCCTAGAAATTGTCCAAATGTTAAATGTGATATTTGTGGGAAGTTGGGCCATTTAGCCGCTACCTGTTGGAGTAAGATTAGTTCCCTCCAACAAGGGAGTGAACAGGCATGTCCAGTTAATCATAGAGCGCAAGGTAATAACCTGCAGCAAAATGATGGACCAAGATAAATATTGCAGAGGGGAAAGACCATTGTAGAAGAGTTGCCACAAGGCAATGGAGTCAGCCTTATTGAGGCTGTACAGTCAATGACGCTGAAACCTCTAACCTAAGAGCCATGACAAGAGGCCAAAAGGCTGAAGAGGGTGATAAAGCTAATGCAAAACCGGTCGAGGGAAACCCTAAGCAAGGGGATAAGGGGACGCAAGTCCAGAATCTTGGCGTGGAAGGTGGACCTCTAAGGCCCATTGACAAAAAAGTTGATCCTAAGAAGGATGAGGAAGTGCCAAGAAAGAAGGTAAGAGCTAAAAAAGAAGCACCAAAGCCGGTGCCAAGACCAAAAGAAAGAATGGTTTGGTGAGAAAAGAGAGCTTTGGCTACCTATCATGATTTTGATTTAGCAAGTTCTCTTTGCGAAGTCAAACCAGATGTAAACCTCTTACAGTTGATTAAATTATCTCCAGGAGTATGCAAGGAATTCAAGAAGATCCTGCGTATGGGGTATATTGTAGAACCTTTGGGCATAGCATGAGTAGGGGAAGATTGGTTTGAGCATGCTGAAAAGAATTGCCCTAGGGTTCCAGCTTATGTGGATGGAATATTAGTGGAACATGCTATCGTAGACACTGGATCCTCCGTCAATATCATGAGTTCAGAGTTGATGGAGAGGTTGGGTCTAGGCATCCAAAAAGACAGCTCCACCCTTCTTAGAATGGCTGATGATAGTCTAAGACAACTAGAAGGTTGCATTACTAGAGTCCATGTTATAGTTGTAAGTGTAGAATGCATCTTGGACTTTAGGGTTATAAGATTTGCAGGACGTCCTAGCTATCGAGTCTTGCTAGGTAGGCCTTGGATCTTACGAACAGACTGTCAAGTCGATATACCCGCCGGTCGAGTGGTTCTAGGTAGAGGTGCTAATCGAGTAATAGTCGATGCTTACCTTGAGTCTCCTCAAAGTGAGAGAGCTCCTTTATCCTCTACTGAATTAGAAACAATAGATAATCCATCTGGTAGTGAGACATCATCCAGTGATGAATCTAAAGAGGGGTCCACTACAGAGGATATTTATCAGATAACTCTAAATGAGCCGATAGAGCCGCAAGATAGGATAAGAGACGCGGATGTGATTGAGTTGGACCTTGGCATGTCGAGTGATTCACGGCCAATTAAATTAGGTTCCATGCTTAGTTTAGCAGAAAGGGAGGACTATGTGTCCTTGATCCAAGAATTCCGTGACATTTTTGCTTGGAGTTATGATGAGCTGAGAGGCATTCCTCCCAACCTGGCTATTCATACTATTCCTATAAAAGAAGGCAATCATCCTATGCATTAGAAGGTAAGGCATATGCCTTTTGAGTTGAGGGACGGGCTGTTTGAGGAGTTATAGAAGTTATGGAAAGCTGGTTTAATTTTCCCTGTACAACACATGGAATGGTGTTCACTAGTTGTTATCAGGAAGAAGAAAAATAACCAGATCCGACTATGTGTGGATTTTAGAAAGCTGAATAAGCAGACGGTTAAGGATTACTACCCGTTGCCGTTTATTGACCAGATTTTGGACCAATTAGCGGGTAGGGAAATATATTCGTTTATGGATTGCTTTGCAGGTTATAACCAGATGGCAATTGCAGAAGAGGACAAGTTGAAAACAACTTTTATTACTGTCTTTGGTACTTTTGCGTACCATGTGATGGCCTTTGGTTTGTGCAATGCACCTGGATCATGGCAACGAAGAGCAGACAAGACCTTTGGTAACATCTCCCCAGATGAGTTGAAAGTATTTATTGATGACCTGGGGGCAGCCACTGTAAGGGAAAGGATGTTGATTATTTTAAGAAAGTGCTTTGAGCGCTGCAGACAATTTTGTATCGCTCTTAACCCACGGAAGTGTGTCTTTGGAGTGCCTTATGGGCTATTGCTAGGCCATGTGGTTAGTTCAGTAGGAATAGCAACTGACCCTGAGAAGATCAAGGTCATAGTTGCTATGAGTCCATCACGCACTCCGAAAGAGGTTCATAGCTTTCTGTCATCGATAGGGTACTATCGAAGGTTTATAAATGCCTTGGCAAAAAGGACGTTGCCACTAACGAATTTATTATCCTTTAGCTGTCTATTTGAATGGAGCGACCCTTGTAAGGCAGCTTTTGAGGATGTAAAACAAGAGCTAGTAAAAGCACCAGTTTTAAAAGCACCTAAAAGAGGCGAGGTATTCTATATATTTTCAGCAGCCACCATGCATAGTATCAGCTGCTGTTTAGCCCAAATCTGGGAGGAAAAGTGGTATCATCCGATAGCTTTTGCTAGTCGAAAATTGGGCATTTCAGAGATCAACTATACCTACATGGAGAAGTTGTGTCTTGCGATGGTCTTTGCGACTAAAAAATTCAGGCACCACATCCTCTATGAGAAGGTAGTTTTCTATACGAAGACGGAAGGGCTCAGATTGCTTATGAACAAGCCAGAACTGCCTGATCGTTTGGCAAAGTGGTTAATCACTTTGCACGAGTTCGATTATGAGATTAAGAGTAAGCCACCGAGGTTGCAAGGTATTGTGGAAAGCCTTGTAGATTTTGGGGAGCCGAATGAGACTTTGGCTGAAGAAAGTGATATTGAAGAAATGTTTAAAATTGATACAGCTTCTATTCCATCTTGGTATGCTACTATCACGCATTATCTATCAACGGGAGAGACTAGAGCTGGTTTGTCAAAATGAGAAAAGAGGAAAATCAAACAGCAGGCTTTGAAGTTTTCCTTGATCGCTCACAGGAACACTATATCGGCAGGGTGTTGATGATATCTATCGCCGATATGTGATGCTTGACGAGGTTCCTTTTATCTTGGAAGAGTGCCATGATTCTGCATGTGGAGGGCACTTCGCAGGACAGTTGACAGCACAAAAAGCTTTAAGAGCTGGATATTGGTGGCCGTCCATCTTCCAAGATTCCTTTGAGTACGTTAAGAGGTGTGATACCTGTCAAAGACATGACAATAGAGAGAATAGGAAATGCCCACTTATGCCTATCATGGCTATCCTTCCATTTGAGAAGTGGGGCATCGATTTTGTGGGTCCTATCACCCTGTCGTCTACTACCTAGAAGAGGCACATTATAGTATCAACTGATTATTTTACAAAATGGTCAGAAGCGCGGGCGACGAGGCAGGACAATGCAAAAGAGACTGCCAGTTTTCTTTTAGAGCAGATTATTTACTATTTCGGTCCACCGAAGGAACTAGTGTCGGGGACCGTGGAACCCATTTTTTGAATAAGGTGATAAAAAGCTTGACTGAAGCTTGGCAAATCAAGCATAATAAAACAACCCCTTATAATCCGCAAGCAAACGGGCAAGTCAAAAGTACTAATAGGCAGCTTGTGGGTATCTTATCTAAAATAGTCTTGGAGAAGATACGAGACTGGGACAAGAAGTTGTATGTGGAAGTATGGGCGTACAATACAACGTTCAAGCGAGCTACCGGCCATACTCCATTTAAATTAGTTTATGGGGAAGAGTGTGTGCTACCCCTGGAAATCAAGTTGCCAACCATACGGTTTGCAATTAACCACTCTTTGGGAAATGAGGATTCACTGTTTGAACGTTTCACGACCATAGCCCACCTGGATTAATTGAAGTTGCAAAGCTTATTACACTAGGAGATAGCTAAACGTTGGATGAAGCAGTTACATGACCTTAAAGAAAAGAAGTATACCTTTAAAAAAGGGCAATTAGTTCTGTATTACGATGCGCGTAGGGAGCTGTTTCCAGGAAAGCTGGAACCTAAGTGGGATGGCCCCTACAAGATTGTTAGGATAGGGAAAAATAGGTCTACGGCTCTACTAGCTGATCTACAGGGAGTAGAGTTTAAAAATAAGGTTAATCTTAATAAGATTAAACCTTATTATTTCTAAATATGCTAATATAGGAAAATGCATTGCAGGTCCATGCTGGGGCTGATTTGAGACCTGCAAAAGAGCTTAAAGCTGGTCGATGGGTCAGTTAATTCCTTATTTGGAGCACCCATATCTGGAGCAGAGATACCATCAGGGGAAACTTATCTGGTGGAGCAAAGGATACAATGTGATTGAGCAAGAAGACGGGGCCTTTATGTGGGAGATCAAAGTCTTCTGCCATCACTGCTTACGACTATTGACAAGTATCCCTGTTGAGTTCAATGAAGAAGGTGGAATGGAGCCGTGAGTTCACCCTCTCAACATGTTAAATTTTGACTATCATAATTACGAATAGAGGAGTTCATGATGGCAGGCTGTGTAAACACATTGTGGACATACACATTATATTTTGACGGAGTGTCCAGGGGCCCTCATAAAAAAGGGAGTGTTGGAGTAGTAATCCGAGATCCCTGACGTAGAGTTACGATGAAGTTAGCTGCTTATCTCGGGGTAGGATTCATTAACAATATGGCAGAGTATAAAGCCTTGATTATGGGATTGCATATTGCCAAAAAAGGTGGTATTTGTCGGTTGTTAGTAAAAGGGGATTCCCAGTTGATCCTGAATCAGCTAGATGGGACATACACATTGCGGAATCCCATTCTTTGTATGTATCATCGAACTGCTATGACCCTACTTGAGGAGTTTGAGAGAGTGTCTCTTCAGCTGATTCCATGGTATTGGAATCAGTTTGTGGATTCACTGGCAAATCTCACTTATGAAGAAGACCTTTTCTTTAATTGTGGTCCTAGTTTGGATATTGCTATCAATGATGAAACAAGACCTGGTCGCTTGTGGGGGATGTTATCAGAGCATGCAATGTATGGTAGATGATGGTTGATATGGGTGATGCAAAGAGTAGCCGAGACCAATCTACCGTTGTTATCCTAGACCCATAGGCTGATTACACAACATGTTATGCATACGCCTCTTGCTATATATGCAGGAGGGATGGGTCATAACCTTATGCATTTATTTTAGGGCTGTGAGCCTGGTTTTTCCTCCTTGGAAAGGAGCATATTATTATATATCTATACTATTTCGGGGATGGATGTGTAGGTGCTATTCTATTTGATCTTGTTAGGCCAAGAGGGCCAGTTTTGCGGGGTTTTAACTGTTTTATTTCATTAGGCCAAGAGGGCTGATTAGTTTTTGCAGTGAAGTGCTTTATTTCATTAAGCCAAGAGGGCCAGTTGTCTATTTAGTGAAGGTGCGGTTAATGGTTTCTTATTGTAGTTCTGCCAGATAGGTTCGAAGAAGAGCTTGGAAGGAGCCTTTTGTTGCAGAAGCTTCTTGTGGTCCTATCCAGGTGATATCTCTCCTTTATGAGTACCATGGTTTTTTTCTATATGTGTCTGTGTACTTGTAGGGGATTTTCTTTTCTTTTGGGGACGGGCGACCAAGGCATGAAGTCCCAGGGCTAGGTTAGGTATGTCTGAGGGAGGTCTGAGTAGTTGTTTTCTAATGTAAAGACATTGCCAAACATCGAGAGACCTATTTTAGAAGGTAGTTCTAGTGACCCTGTTCTGCTAGCCTACTAGGCAGTTCGTTCTAGGAGTTCTTCCTAGTTGTGAGGCAGTTAGAGAAGCCTGCCGAAGAAAAATGATGATAGGGGAAATAAAACCTTGAATATTTTAAAGAAAATAAATATATACAAAGGTGTGTAAAAAGGGCTTTTGACCCCCCTATAAAATTAGAAAAGAAAAGAAAGGAAAATTTATAAGCAGTTGATCATCGCCTTGCGAAGGCCTGGTAGGTTCCTGGGGATGAGTTAGACCCGGGGCCGATGCCTTGTCTTCCTAGGGGTGGTGTCTTGCTGGAAAAGAAGAAAGTAATGAAGGTTGGAGCGAAAATAAAAGTGAGCGTCAGAAAAGGATTAAGTGTCGCCTTGCGAGGGCTTGGTAGGTTCTTGGGTACCGAGACAGGACCTGAGGCCGATGCCCTGTTCTCCTTGGGTCGCTACGCTCAGCTCCCCCCTTTTTACATGCCCGAGTCTCGAAAATTAAAGAACCTAAAAGAAGAAATATGCTAAAAGACATACTTCTTGATCAGGCTATAGGAGTCCTCGCCTAGTAGGAGCTCCTGGTTGTGTTGTCCTTAGTTAGGTAGGTAGTTCAGACCACCACTTAGGGCGACCTCTTTGATAGTTCTTTTTAGTTTGGCCGTGTTGGAGCGGTTGGTTAGTGACTAGCTTCGGACCTTCTATCAAATTATGCTAGGCCTACTCCTTGTGGATGTCATGCCTTGGTTTTGTTAGGGGGTAGGGTGCGATTGTGCTATGTTGTAGTATGTATCTATTTTGTATCAACTTGATGCTTCCTTTGGTTGTTTTTATGCAGATCTATTGTGTGATTTGACGGGTTGAGTTGCCCTATCCCGTGGTCGCCAATGAGAGCAGAGTTTTGAGCTCGGGATGTGCCTAAAATTTGCCAAAAAATCCAGAATTTAGGGAAAAAATATTCAACATCGAAGGCGGCGGCTCCAGCTAGGACGATTTTAAGCACCAAGTGAAAGATGACTTTTAAAAGGCACCCGAGTGATACTTGTGGATTTTTGATAAATTTTCAGACTACCGTGCGGGGTGTTAGGAGTTGCCAGTCAATGCGGGATGTCAAGCCGGACGCCCAGGATTTTTCAGAGCTCGAATCGGAGCCCGGACGAGAAAGGAGCCAACAAATGATCAAGATATAAAAAGGTGGACATTTGAGAGGCCAAAAGGGGTAGTGCCTTTTGGAGTTTGACCCCCCGCCCCCCCTAAAATTTCATACATTTCTTGATCAAAAATGTGGAGAGAGAAGGAAGAACATGACATGCAAACAAACGGCGCATTTTTCGCTTGATGATCATGGAGATGGAGATGGGAGGCTGTGAGTGCCCCATACAACCGATCTTGGGGCTGATCTTCTCCTTCTTGGCCAATCTTATCGCTTGTCTTTGCCCGTCTAATGGTGGGCTGAATAAAGAGAGCCAATTCTAGTCTTTCTCTCTCCTCCCTCTCTCTCCCCTAAGGGGCTGTTCTTGTGTGCAAGAGAAAAATGAAGAATGGTGTATGAAAGCTTGTCCGGTTGAGACCGGATTGCTTCCGGATCAATGTAGACATGAAGATTGCTGATTGTGAAGATGCTGGACATTGAATGTGGGCTGACCCGCAGTCCCACACAAAAACCAAGATCCCGAGACATGGAGCCTAAGCGGTAATTCAATTTTTATGAAGAAAAAATGGGATTTTATGCTATTTGTGTGATGGAACATTGTCCCCATGGGCTGATTATGCATTATAATGTTATTTTCTATGAGTTTCAACATTTTATAATCAAAAAATCAGAAAATCATAAGTGATATGGCTGAAATTAATGTCAAAAACCCGTAAAATACGCGTTTAAGGGATAAAATGGGGTTTTTTGCAAAATAAATGGGAAATATGAGACATAATGCCAATAAAAACCTAAAATTTTACTTTCAAGGAACCTAAGGGCTGTAGCCCATAATCAATCTTAATTTGTAGTCATTTTTTATTGAAGAAAATAGAGGAAAAATACCAAAAAATTGTGAAAAATGGGGTTTAAATGGGAGAAAATTAGAAAACGGTAAAAGGAAAATTCCAAAAAATTACATGTGTGTTTGTGCAATGTATAATGAAGGTAGAGCATGAGGTTGGCCTCGGTTTACCCTCATTTCTATGTTTTCGTCCGTAGTTATCGCTTTCTTATAAGGAAATACACATAAAATGACATTTTCACCTATCAACGAATGCAAAACATTAAACAGTAGGGTGAGAGGGGAGGTTGAGCGTCAGAATATAAATTAAAATCTGATTTACGAGTTGCATCATGCCTATAGGCCGTTGTTCTAAAATAAAGAGAAAGGCAGCATGAGCGTAAGGCTCGGTGTCTGTTCTCATTACACAAACGTTAGCATGATAATCATGAAAAGATTGGTTTCGCACGATGCACAATGCTAATTTTCTTCTATTTGTGCACTAAACCATTCACATTATGCACTATGCATGGTTCACGGTATCAAAGGAAAAGCTCCTGGACTGCATAGCAATTGTTTTCTTAGGAATTTGACCCACGATTGAGAGTGTAAGGTTATCCCTTATCGTAGGATAGAGGGTCGGTCTCCTAAGGGATTGTTAAGTACGGACATATGGTATATCTCCTGGAAATACGAGAAATATAAAGAGAGGAGTTTGTGTTCGATTGTGTTATATGTTTAGCAGCTCATCAAAGGGCTAATCCCCGCGATGTAGGAGAGCTATAGTGGGGCCACGGTGTTTCTACCAAGAGGTTGCCTCCATGTATGTGATCGTGGTATTTATTGCCAATGTGTATGGGTTCTCCCTCTGAGGAGCTTATGGAAAGGGAAACGTTGGACTATAAGCTATAAACGCATAGATTAAGCTTTAGGGCAGTTTGTCCTTTAGCATTAGATTGACGCTCCTGGTCTGCGAGGCTGTGAGGGTGTTTGTGTGTCATGAGCATGAGGTTCGGCTAGTGCCATAGGCAGTGCCGGCCCGTTTCAGATCCCATCACTTTCCCTAAAACCATTTGAGAAGTGGGGAATTGACTTCATTGGCCCCATTGATCTGCCAACAAGAAGGAAGCAGAACAGATACATCCTGGTATGTATGGATTATGTTACAAAGTGGTGTGAAGCTAAAGCTCTGAAGCAGGATGATAGCAACATCGTGGCATTGTTTCTGTATGAGAATATCATCAGCCATTTTGGAAATCTCCTAGAGCTTGTAAGTGACATAGGTACTCACTTCCTTAACAAGATTATGAAAGAATTGATAGAAGTGTACAAGATCTGCCATTGCAAGTCCACACCTGATTGCCCTAGAGCCAATGGCCAAGTTGAGGTCACCAATCGCATCCTTTGCTCGATTCTAACAAGAAACATAGTTGCACATCACCATGATTGGAACCATTGACTAACAAAGGCTATCTGGGCATACAAAACCTCCCATAAGGCTACCACAGGGCAGCCCCTTTCTAGTTGGTATTGTTAAAATGCGTGGATCTAAGCATGGCT
Source organism: Lygodium microphyllum (assembly GCF_053477565.2). Lineage (NCBI taxonomy): Eukaryota > Viridiplantae > Streptophyta > Polypodiopsida > Schizaeales > Lygodiaceae > Lygodium > Lygodium microphyllum. The sequence continues at coordinate 128,519,818 of NC_141160.1, read as the reverse complement.
ATGGTGGCTTGAAGACATAGAGTGAACTCATGAAGACATAGAGTTGAAGATAAAATGTCACACAAGTGAATTAGGCTCCAAGATTAAGATTTGGACTCATATACACAGTCTTGTGTGGTTGGACAATGACAGACACTTGACTGAAAGGACAAAAGTACCATCATACTGCATTCAAAATGAGAGGAAAGTACAATGCTTTATAGCTTCAAGATAGGGTCACTTTTTTGCTTTGTGCTTATGGGATTTTGGATAGCCTACATATCCTTTACCCAAATAGGCTACACTAGGTGTGATTGCCTAAATATAAATACCCCTCCTCAATCACAACTTGAAAGGCACAAAGTGTATAGAGGCTTTATCGAATCACCACCTGTAAAGTGTGGGAACACCACAAACATGGAAAAAATCAGAGGCTATTGTAGAAAAGACTAAGTGTGGGTATCAAAAACATGGTGGACATCCAGAGGTTGTAACAAGGGCCTCACAAAGTGTACAGGGGCTGTAATGCAAGGTTACATAAGGAGTTTACAAAGCTTATCACAGAAGCATTAGGGCAAGGTTATACAACACTTCAAAAAAATCTACCAAAAAGTTGGGAATAGAAGGACTAGTGAGGCATGTCCTTTTGCTCCTAATGGTCTTCTTCTTCTTCTTATTTTTCTTTTATAGTTGCAAGATAGGCCTTTTGAGACCTCTTTCTAGCATGACATAACTTCTCAATGTGTCTGGTCCTTTTTGCAGAAGTCACAAAATAGCTAGTCCTTTTTTCCTTTGTTCCTGTGACATATAACATTTATTCACCCTTAGGAGTACTTGACTCTTTTTTATTTTTGATCTTCTTTTCCTCTTTCAATAGAGAGGCCTTAATATCAACCAATTTAGGGTTTCATGTTGATTAAAGTGGTTGAAACATTATTATAATCAGGAGGCAAAATTTTAGCAAGACACTGTTACATATATCTTCATCCATTTTCAGATTTATTCTTGCAAGTTAAGTGTAGAGGCGAGCTCAAACCACCAAGACCCATGGATTGATTATTGTTCAAGTGTTTCAAGTGAGCACTAATGGCTACCTCTCACATAGCCAATGCGGTATCCCTCTCTATGAGTCTAGTTAGCTTACCTTGATACCCGATTGAGTTGCTTTCTCTCTCAAGCACTCTGATAGCTTCGCGATTTGTGATGCAAGCTTAAGCATCCTCAAGCCTCTTCCTCCAAGATCCATCCTCGATAGCCATGCATGAGATGAGAGAAGAGAAGAGAAGAAGAAGAGAGATGATGGTGGAGAGCTTCACCTCCTGGATCCCTCACCCTCACACACTCACTCCCTCACTCACCCACAGTCCCTCCCTCAAGCACTCACAAACAAGCAAGTGAAGAGAAGAAGAAGAAGAATTCACTTTGCCACACACCAAAGAATGAGCTCTCATTCACTTTTTGAACTTAATATACAAAACCCTAAATCCCTTTTGGACGGTCATCCCCCTATTATCCCCTTTTAGGCCCTTTTTCCCATTGTCCTCCTATCTTCTTAGCTTCCTTCCTACTGCCCATCTACTTTTACAATTTGTACAGGTGAGAGCCTGGAGCTCTTAAAATAAATCATGGTGCCCTTGCGCTCTTTTACAACAATATTGACTTGCACTTTTTCTTGTGTGCCTCTCTCCTTGATTTAGGACTTTTTCACACTTCTTATGTTTCCCACTTTTTTCTTGATGCACCTTCATCTTCCATTCCACTTTTGCCTTGGCCTTGTCTTTTTCTTTAGATTTTCTGGATTTTCCTCCTTGTTTGTCTACGGGTAACATTACCCCCCTCCTAGTTGAGTGCAAGTCCCATGGCACTTGTTGGGTGGTGAGTTGGACGGTGTTGCTGGGGTAGCCAGGTGGCTTTGTGAGTTTGTATACAAGCCGGTGTTGGGAGGTGTGTTGGAGGGATTTATGGAACTAGAAGGCCCTTGAGTTGGATATGAGCCCTGGTTTTGGAGGGATTTATGGACCTATTGGAGGGATTTATGGAATTGAAAGACCCTTGCATTGGATATGATCCGTGGTATTGGAGGGATTTAGGGACATGTAGGAGGGATTTATGGAATTGAAAGGCCCTTGTACGAGCCCTGGTGGAAGGTGTGTTGGAGGAATTTATGTCTTTAAAATTGAAGATAAAGTTGGATGTGGAGAGAGGCTAGTGGACAGATCCGACTTTGAAATTGAAGATAAAGTTGGACAGATTCGTTGTTTGCCCCTCCGTGGCTACCTTCTCTGATGCTATTCTAAATGAGCTTCTTCATTCACTTTTTGATTGGGGCTGTTGCATCCGCCCCTTGCTTTGTTTTGCCTACATGGTGACATGTTGCATAAGATGGGGAGTTCATTGCATGGATGATGGGGTCTCTGGAGTTGGCGGTGGGAGCCTTTGTTTATACCTGGAAAGAAAAGAAGGTGCACTACCTAGGGGTGTGTTTGCCTTACCATGGAGTGCGTGGTGCTGGTGCTTGTGGGATTGGGAGATGGGAACAACCTTAGGCAAGCCCTCGGTGTTGCCCACACTTGAGGACCCAGTTTGTACATAGGGGAGGTGCAATGCATGGGGCGTAGGGTGACAGGTCTAACCATAGGGGAGTGTTATCTCTCTCGCAGTGTCCTGGCCTTAATGTGCCCTAAGCATGAAGTGGGGGATCAAAATGAGGCTAGGGGGTTAGGGACGGAGCCAGCTGACCAAGGCCACCGGACACACCTAACTTGAGAACCCTTAGGTGCAGTGACTGTGATCGATGCTTGCGATGTCTCTGTTTTTCTTCTTTTTTTTGTTCTTAAAAAAAAACAACATTATAAATCCAAGTTACATAGTTATGATAGAAGTTAGTCTTTGTCATTATCGGAGTGAGGTGGAAAAAGGGGCTTAATAGATTTATTAAGGAATCAGCGGCTTTGGAGATACCCTTTGAGGTTTAGGTAGACTTGAAGGGTGGTGGTGGAGAGGGATGGATGATTGTAGCAGGTGAAGTGGCTATCATTCATGTCCTCTAGAAGAGCTAAGAAAAATGAAGGCATCAGAGCACCAAGCCATCGCACAACTATCTATAGCATTAGGATCAAAATTGTCAAGATTGTGGGAGAGAAGGAAGGAGTCTCACTTGTAGCTTTCTTGCTTGCACAATGGGGGAATACACACAAGGGTGGAGGCTGAAAACAGTTTTCCTCTTCTTAGTTGTGGAAGCCAAAAGAACTCAAGTAAAAAGAAATAGAAGAACCCTAGATATGGGTCTCAAACCAAACTCAACTAACTAAGGTGGCATACTAACTGAGCCACGAACTAGAGTAGATAAGGATAGCTATCATGTAGCTATTATTCAGGGGCAGTGTACCAACCGCATCTGCAACTGACAAGTCGGTGACATAAATACACAACGGTCACCCTGGCGTATCACGAGTGGAGCTCGATATCTCAACACTCCCCCTCAAGCTCAATCCCAATTCCTGCACACCAAGCAGGTCTCTGAACTTGCGCAGCTTCTCTGCGCCCAATGCCTTCGTGAATATGTTAGCTACCTGATCCTCTGTGCTGACATAAACTAGATCAATAAGACCTAGTAAAACCCTCTCTCGCACATAGTGATAATGCACCTCAATGTGCTTTGTTCTAGCATGATAGACTGGGTTATTTGCCAAGTGTATACTACTCATGTTGTCACAATAAATGACAACTGGCCCATCTGTAGACTGATGCATATCATAAAGTAGCTTATGCAACCAAGCTACCTCACATGCAACCATTGCTGCACCCCTGTACTCGGCCTCTGTGCTCGACAAGGCAACTGTAGGCTGTTTCTTGCTGCTCCAAGTGACTGCAGCACTCCCAAAAGAGAACACATATCCACTGGTAGATCGTCTATCAGAAATACTACCAGCCCAATCAGCATCAGTGTATCCATGCAACTGTATCTGAACCCCAGTCTCATAAAATAGTCCATACTGCAATGTGGACTTCACATACCTGAGTATGCATCTAGCCGCATCCAAATGTGGTTTCCTTGGAGCCTGCATAAACTGACTTACCAATCCAACAGCATAGCTCAAATCTGGCCTGGTAATAGTCATATAAATCAAACTTTCTACTATGCGTCTGTACATAGTAGGGTCTTCTAGAAGCTCACCTGCATCTGTGCTCAGCTTCACATTCTGCTCCAAAGGAACTGAAATAGGCTTACAGCCTGTCATCCCATATTTGGACAGCATGTCCAATCCATACTGCCTCTGCAAGAGCTGTATCCCACTTGGTGATCTAATCACCTCAATGCCCAAGAAATAACGCAGCTCTCCCAAATCCTTCATCTCAAACTTCTGCTTCAATAGCATTTTCACATGAAGGATATCTTCATCACTGTCACCTGTCATAATCAAATCATCAACATAAATGACAAGTAGCATAATACCTTTCTCTGTTTTTCTCACATAAAGTGAGAAATCTGCCTTGGAAATCTGAAAGCCAATAGTGACAAGATACTGTCCTATCTTGTCAGACCATGCTCTAGGTGCTTGCTTCAAGCCATACAAGGCTTTCTTCAACCTGCAAACAAACTCAGGATGAACAGCATGCACATAACCTGGTGGCTGCTCCATATAGACCTCTTCTTGCAAATCACCATGCAAGAAGGCATTCTTTACATCCATCTGATGTAAAGACCATCCCTTTGATGCAGACATAGCAATGACTCCTCTTACGGTTGCCATCCTTGCAACCGGACTGAATGTTTCTTCATAGTCAATGCCATATGTTTGTGCATACCCCTTGACTACTAATCTTGCCTTGTATCTATTCACAGAACCATCTGCATTGTGCTTCACCTTATAAACCCACTTACAGCCAATTGCATTTTTACCTTTAGGCAAAGGTACCAATTCCCATGTAGCATTTGCTTCCAAGGCATCCATTTCTTCATCCATGGCTTTCTCCCATTTTTCTTTTCCCATGGCTTGCTCAAAAGAAGTGGGTTCTGGTTCCTGTATCACTTTGACCATATATGCATAGTGAATGGCTGTAAATCCATCATATTTCAGCCTATCCACAGGATACCTAGCTCTCGTAGACCTGCACAAAGTAGGTTCACTCCCAGGTGCTCTCAAAACATCCCTGGTCTTCCTTACTCCAGGTGTAACAATAGAAGGAATACCCAACTCATCATCAATGCTCTGCTCTGAGCCACTGGATTCACCATCCACATAAGAGTGACCTGCATTCACATCAAACATGGGCTGATCAACCTTCTCTTTTCCTTTTCGTGATACCTGCATACCACTATCTGCATTGCTTTGAGAAGATTCTCCTGATCTCAATCTCTATGTCCATGGCGAAGAATGTGAACCACTGCTAGAGGACGCTCCAGGTCCACTAATATTTTGTGACTGCTGCTGTGAATTCTGTGCAGCATTACCATTTTGTGCATCTACATCATCAATCACATTTACTGGTTTATACCAGCTACTCATCTCATCAAAAACAACATCTCTGCTCACTGTAAACTTACGAGTAGAAGGGTTATAGCATCTATACCCTTTTTGCTACAGAGAGTAACCAATAAAGATGCACTTCTCAGCTTTTGGATCCAACTTGGATCTCAGCTCATCTGGCACATGTACATAGGCAATGCAACCAAAAATTTTCAAATGAGAAATATCTGGTTTCCTACCAGTATACCTCTCCTCTGGAGTCATTCCATGTATTGCTGCAGTGGGAGTCCTGTTCATTATGTAGACTGCTGTAGCAACTGCTTCAGCCCAATAAAAATCTGGCAAGTCTTTTTCATTGAGCATGGCACGAGATACCTCTCCAATATGCCTGTTTTTCCTTTTTGCAATTCCATTTTGTTGTGGGGTATAACTGCATGAATATTGCTGCTTTATGCCATGCTCCTGCAAGAACTTTGCAAACTCATTTGAGAGGTACTCTCCCCCTCCATCTGACCTTAGGCATTTTATTTGCAGACCTGTTTCTTTTTCAGCCATAGCTTTAAGGGTTTTGAAATGCCCAAAAACTTCACTTTTCTTTTTCATAAAATACACCCAAACTTTTCTGCTATAGTCATCAATAAAAGTGACAAAATAATGACAGCCTCCATGTTGAGATATCGAGCTCCACTCGTGATACGCCAGGGTGACCGTTGTGTATTTATGTCACCGACTTGTCAGTTGTAGATGCGGTTGGTACACCGCCCATGAATAATAGCTAGACGACAGCTATCCTTATCTACTCTAGTTCGTGGCTCAGTTAGTATGCCACCTTAGTTAGTTGAGTTTGGTTTGAGACCCATATAGAGGGTTCTTCTATTTCTTTGTACTTGAGTTCTTTTGGCTTACACAACTAAGAAGAGGAAAACTGTTTTCAGCCTCCACCCTTGTGTGTCTTCCCCCATTGTGCAAGCAAGAAAGCTTCAAGCGAGACTCCTTCCTTCTCTCCCACAATCTTGACATGGTATCAGAGCCTTGTTCGTGGTAAGGAGCTCAAGAAAGCAAGCCAAGCTCGCGGTGTTCTGGTAAGAGGAGCAGTGTTGCTTTCATTTTCTGTTTTGGGAGCAGATCTCTGCAGGTAGCACAGCCAGAAATTGCAAGAGTGCATTGTCTCAGGTTGAGACGCCCTTCGCGTTGAAGCAAGAGGGCAGTATATGTTGCGGGAGAGAGCTTTACCTCTCAGCGACCCTGTTTTTTTGATTTGAGGCCATTTCGGGGCCTGTTTTGGAGGTGGAAGTTTTCTGCATGCACTCAGGAAAAGGCTCAGTTTTATGCTGTGCAGCCACTGTTCTACAGGTCGGTGAAAAGTTACTGTAGAAATTGCATCGTATGCTTATGTGCAGAGACATTGGGAGTTACAGAATCATCCTTGGTTCCTGTTTATGCAAAATCGTCACTAGGAAGTGACTGTGTGGTCAAATACCACTTTCGCCAGTTTTGCAGATTTGCCCTTGTGAGGCTGAAGCTGTGTTCTTTGCAGTGACAGAACTTTTTGCAGTATTCTGTAATGGCGTCTGATTCTCTCTCACAGATTGTCACTGAAAAGCTTGACAAGAACAACTTCCAAGCATGGAAGTTTAGAATGACGAATTTCCTTATGGGAAAAGGATATTGGGAGTTTGTTGCAGGAAATGAAGAAGAACCAGTTCTTCCTGATGTTCCCAATCAACAGCAAATGCAGGCATTCAAAGCATGGCATGAGAGAGCCAGGAAAGTTATGTACTGGCTGTCTATCAGTATTTCTGACTCTATGATTGTGCATATTCAGGATGCAAGTACGCCAAAGGAGGCATGGGATACTTTGTCAAAAATGTATAGCACAAATACGCAAGCCAGGAAAATGCAGCTCAAGCAAGAGTTGCATAATGTGCAAAGAGAAAATATGAGCATCAATGACTACCACATGAAGGTGAAGAAGATTGCAGATGCACTTGCTTCCATTGGGTCGCCAGTGGAAGATGATGATTTAGTTTCTGTGACCTTGAATGGTCTAGGAAAGGATTATGCACAGTTTCGGACATCCATTTCAGTTCGTGAACGATTTCCTGATTTTGAGGAGTTGATTGCTCTTCTAATTTCTGAGGAGCAGAGAAATGGTGGTGCATCTTCTTCAGGAGGAACTTCAAAGGAAGCTGTCTTCTACTCAAATGCTGGAAGAGGTAGAGGCAGAGGTAGAGGAGGCCGATTTGGAGGCCGTGGTAGGAATCAGAATATGCAGCAAACTCAAGAAAACCAGTCCTATGGAGGAGGACGTGGTAACTCTAGAGGCAGGGGGAGCCAAAGAGGTCGTGGTGGATGGCAAAGAGGTCAAAATGCAAACAGTAATGTTGAATGCTACTATTGTGGTAAAATGGGTCATATGGCTAAAGACTGCTATAAAAAGCAGAATGACATCATGAATGGAAAACTGCAACAAGGAAATTATGCATCCTCTAGTAGACAGGGTGATGACAGAAATGAGCATCTGTTTATGGTGCAGCACATGAACAATTCTGTGACAAGTGCAGAAGAAAGCAACGATGTATGGTATGTTGACTCAGGTGCATCAAACCACATGACAGGTCATGCAGAATGGATGGAGGATGCAAGGAAAATGAAAAAACCAGGATTTGTGGAGACTGGTGATGATACTGCACATCCTATTGTGCAGATTGGAAAAATTCCCTTGTCTATGCAGGATGGGAAAAAGAAATACCTGTCCGATGTATTTCATGTCCCGAATATCACCAAGAATCTGGTTTCTGTCGGTCAAATGGTTGAGCAGGGCTTGCAGGTCAGATTTAATCCTCATGGATGCTTTGTTGAGGATATGAAAAATAAAGGTCGCTTGATAGCAAAAGGAAAGAAGAAGGGCAGAATGTTTACATTGGATGCAGACATGTCTGAATTGAGTGCAGCAATGTTTGCACATGGGACCGGTGTAGTTGCAGATATTGATATCTGGCATAAACGCATTGGTCATGTTAATGTACAGCGACTTAAATCAATGCAGGCCCAAAATATTGTTGCAGGATTGCCCAAATTCAAGGTTGCAGAAATGCATAAGGTATGTGAAGCCTGTCAGTTTGGAAAACAGGCAAGGAAACCATTTCCTAGACATGTTCAAGAGAGTAAGAAGCCATTGGAATTAATCCACTCTGATGTGTGGACAACTAAAGCTGCATCTCTTGGAGGCTGTCATTATTTTGTCAGTTTTATTGATGACTATAGCAGAAAAGTTTGGGTGTATTTTATGAAAAAGAAAAGTGAAGTTTTTGGGCATTTCAAAACTCTTAAAGCTATGGTTGAAAAAGAAACAGGCTTGCAGATAAAATGCCTAAGGTCAGATGGAGGGGGAGAGTACCTCTCAAATGAGTTTGCAAGGTTCCTGTAGGAGCATGGCATAAAGCAGCAATATTCATGCAGTCATACCCCACAACAAAATGGAATTGCAGAAAGAAAAAACAGGCATATTGGAGAGGTATCTCGTGCCATGCTCAATGAAAAAGACTTGCCAGATTTTTATTGGGCTGAAGCAGTTGCTACAGCAGTCTACATAATGAACAGGACTCCCACTGCAGCAGTACATGGAATGACTCTAGAGGAGAGGTATACTAGTAGGAAACCAGATATCTCTCATTTGAAAATTTTTGGTTGCATTGCCTATGTTCATGTGCCAGATGAGTTGAGATCCAAGTTGGATCCAAAAGCTGAGAAGTGCATCTTTATTGGTTACTCTCTGCAGCAAAAAGGGTATAGATGCTATAACCCTTTTACTCGTAAGTTTACAGTGAGCAGAGATGTTGTTTTTGATGAGATGAGTAGCTGGTATAAACCAGTAAATGTGATTGATGATGTAGATGCACAAAATGGTAATGCTGCACAAAATTCACAGCAGCAGTCACAAAATATTAGTGGACCTGGAGCATCCTCTAGCAGTGGTTCACATTCTTCGCCATGGACAGGCAGATTGAGATCAGGAGAATCTTCTCAAAGCAATACAGATAGTGGTATGCAGGTATCACGAAAAGGAAAAGAGAATGTTGATCAGCCCATGTTTGATGTGAATGCAGGTCACTCTTATGTGGATGGTGAATCCAGTGGCTCAGAACAGAGCATTGATGATGAGTTGGGTATTCCTTCTATTGTTACACCTGGAGTAAGGAAGACCAGGGATGTTTTGAGAGCACCTGGGAGTGAACCTACTTTGCGTAGGTCTACGAGAGCTAGGTATCCTGTGGATAGGCTGAAATATGATGGATTTACAGCCATTCACTATGCATATATGGTTAAAGTGATACAGGAACCAGAACCCACTTCTTTTGAGGAAGCCATGGGAAAAGAAAAATGGGAGAAAGCCATGGATGAAGAAATGGATGCCTTGGAAGCAAATGCTACATGGGAATTGGTACCTTTGCCTAAAGGTAAAAATGCAATTGGCTGTAAGTGGGTTTATAAGGTAAAGCACAATGCAGATGGTTTTGTGAATAGATACAAGGCAAGATTAGTAGTCAAGGGGTATGCACAAATATATGGTATTGACTATGAAGAAACATTCAGTCCGGTTGCAAGGATGGCAACTGTAAGAGCAGTCATTGCTATGGCTGCATCAAAGGGATGGTCTTTACATCAGATGGATGTAAAGAATGCCTTCTTGCATGGTGATTTGCAAGAAGAGGTCTATATGGAGCAGCCACCAGGTTATGTGTATGCTGTTCATCCTGAGTTTGTTTGCAGGTTGAAGAAAGCCTTGTATGGCTTGAAGCAAGCACCTAGAGCATGGTCTGACAAGATAGGACAGTATCTTGTCACTATTGGCTTTCAGATTTCCAAGGCAGATTTCTCACTTTATGTGAGAAAAACAGAGAAAGGTATTATGCTACTTGTCATTTATGTTGATGATTTGATTATGACACTTGACAGTGATGAAGATATCCTTCATGTGAAAATGCTATTGAAGCAGAAGTTTGAGATGAAGGATTTGGGAGAGCTGCGTTATTTCTTGGGCATTGAGGTGATTAGATCACCAAGTGGGATACAGCTCTTGCAGAGGCAGTATGGATTGGACATGCTGTCCAAATATGGGATGACAGGCTGTAAGCCTATTTCAGTTCCTTTGGAGCAAAATGTGAAGCTGAGCACAGATGCAGGTGAGCTTCTGGAAGACCCTACTATGTACAGACGCATAGTAGGAAGTTTGATTTATATGACTATTACCAGGCCAGATTTGAGCTATGCTGTTGGATTGGTAAGTCAGTTTATGCAGGCTCCAAGGAAACCACATTTGGATGCGGCTAGACGCATACTCAGGTATGTGAAGTCCACATTGCAGTATGGACTATTTTATGAGACTGGGATTCAGATACAGTTGCATGGATACACTGATGCTGATTGGGCTGGTAGTATTTCTGATAGACGATCTACCAGTGGATATGTGTTCTCTTTTGGGAGTGCTGCAGTCACTTGGAGCAGCAAGAAACAGCCTACAGTTGCCTTGTCGAGCACAGAGGCCGAGTACAGGGGTGCAGCAATGGCTGCATGTGAGGTAGCTTGGTTGCATAAGCTACTTTATGATATGCATCAGTCTACAGATGGGCCAGTTGTCATTTATTGTGACAACATGAGTAGTATACACTTGGCAAATAACCCAGTCTATCATGCTAGAACAAAGCACATTGAGGTGCATTATCACTATGTGCGAGAGAAAGTTTTACTAGGTCTTATTGACCTAGTTTATGTCAGCACAGAGGATCAGGTAGCTGACATATTTACGAAGGCATTGGGCGTAGAGAAGCTGCGCAAGTTCAGAGACCTGCTTGGTGTGCAGGAATTGGGATTGAGCTCGAGGGGGAGTGTTGAGATATCGAGCTCCACTCGTGATACGCCAGGGTGACCGTTGTGTATTTATGTCACCGACTTGTCAGTTGTAGATGCGGTTGGTACACCGCCCATGAATAATAGCTAGACGACAGCTATCCTTATCTACTCTAGTTCGTGGCTCAGTTAGTATGCCACCTTAGTTAGTTGAGTTTGGTTTGAGACCCATATAGAGGGTTCTTCTATTTCTTTGTACTTGAGTTCTTTTGGCTTACACAACTAAGAAGAGGAAAACTGTTTTCAGCCTCCACCCTTGTGTGTCTTCCCCCATTGTGCAAGCAAGAAAGCTTCAAGTGAGACTCCTTCCTTCTCTCCCACAATCTTGACACTCCAAGAGATGCACTCAATTCAGACATGTCTGCATCCAACGTAAACATTCTGCCCTTCTTCTTTCCTTTTTCTATCAAGCGACCTTTATTTTTCATATCCTCAACAAAGCATCCATGAGGATTAAATCTGACCTGCAAGCCCTGCTCAACCATTTGACCGACAGAAACCAGATTCTTGGTGATATTCGGGACATGAAATACATTGGACAGGTATTTCTTTTTCCCATCCTGCATAGACAAGGGAATTTTTCCAATCTGCACAATAGGATGTGCAGTATCATCACCAGTCTACACAAATCCTGGTTTTTCCATTTTCCTTGCATCCTCCATCCATTCTGCATGACCTGTCATGTGGTTTGATGCACCTGAGTCAACATACCATACATCATTGCTTTCTTCTGCACTTGTCACAGAATTGTTCATGTGCTGCACCATGAACAAATGCTCATTTCTGTCATCACCCTGTCTGCTAGAAGATGCATAATTCCCTTGTTGCAATTTTCCATTCATGATGTCATTCTGCTTTTTATAGCAATCTTTAGTCATGTGACCCATTTTACCACAGTAGTAGCATTCAACATTATTGTTTGCATTTTGGCCTCTTTGCCATCCACCACGACCTCTTTGGCTCCCCCTGCCTCTAGAGTTACCACGTCCTCCTCCATAGGACTGGTTTTCTTGAGTTTGCTGCATATTCTGATTTCTACCCCGGCCTCCAAATCGGCCTCCTCTACTTCTGCCTCTACCTCTTCCAGCATTTGAGTAGAAGACAGCTTCTTTTGAAGTTCCTCCTGAAGAAGATGCACCACCATTTCTCTGTTCCTCAGAAATTAGAAGAGCAATCAACTCCTCAAAATCAGAAAATCTTTCACGAACTGAAATGGATGTCCGAAACTGTGCATAATCCTTTCCTAGACCATTCATCAATCCGTTGATTCAATTCCATCCATTCAATCGAATTCCATACCATCCAACTCCCAACCCCCAACAACCTTGCCGCCCATCCATCCATCCACCCACCATCCTCCACCCACACACACACACACACACGCACCCTCAGACGCCGCCGCCGATGCATCCTCATCATCAACCTCACCATCTCCTTGCTCACGTGCCACACACTCAAATCACTCCCCGGACCGACCGTCACCAAACAAACAAACACAGAACGACAAATCGAAACGAACAACGAACTGCTTCTGGCTTCATGTTAGTTATGTTTCAAGAACCCGCACGTCCTCCATCTGATTGGAACATGGAGACTTGTTCTTCATTTCCTGCAACAAATTCCCAATATCCTTTTCCCATAAGGAAATTCGTCATTCTAAACTTCCATGCTTGAAAGTTGTTCTTGTCAAGCTTTTCAGTGACAATCTGTGAAAGAGAATCAGATGCCATTACAGAAGACTGCAAAAAATTCTGTCACTACAAAAACCACAGCTTCACCCTCACAAGGGAAAATATGCAAAACTGGCGAAAGTGGTATTTGACCACACAGTCACTTCCTAGTGACGATTTTGCATCAACAGGCAACAGGGATGATTCTACAACTCCCAATATCTCTGCGCACAAGCATACGATGCAATTTCTACAGTAACTTTTCACCGACCTGTAGAACAGTGGCTGCACAGTATAAAACTGGGCCTTTTCTTGAGTGCGCGCAGAAAACTTCCGCCTCCAAAACAGGCCCTAAAATGCCCTCAAATAAAAAAAACAAGGTCGCCAAGGGCTAAAGCCCTTTCCCGCAGCATATACTGCCCTCTTACTTCACCGTGAAGGGCGTCTCAACTTGAGACAATGCACTCCTGCACTTTCCGGCTGTGCTACCTGCAGAGATCTGCTCCCAAAACAGAAAATGAAAGCAACACTGCTCCTCTTACCAGAACACCGCGAGCTTGGCTTGCTTTCTTGAGCTCCTTACCACGAACAAGGCTCTGATACCATGTCAAGATTGTGGGAGAGAAGGAAGGAGTCTCACTTGTAGCTTTCTTGCTTGCACAATGGGGGAATACACACAAGGGTGGAGGCTGAAAACAGTTTTCCTCTTCTTAGTTGTGGAAGCCAAAAGAACTCAAGTACAAAGAAATAGAAGAACCCTAGATATGGGTCTCAAACCAAACTCAACTAACTAAGGTGGCATACTAACTGAGCCACAAACTAGAGTAGATAAGGATAGCTATCATGTAGCTATTATTCAGGGGCGGTGTACCAACCGCATCTGCAACTGACAAGTCGGTGACATAAATACACAACGGTCACCCTGGCGTATCACGAGTGGAGCTCGATATCTCAACAAAAATGGAGTACTGGGAGGCCCTGCTCCTATGGGGTGGGGTCTTGGCCTAAGGAGTATCCTAAGAAATCTAAGGTAATTACAAGTGGTAATAAAGGCAAGGTCAAGGCATGAAGAGAATTCGTTAGTGAATTGGATTAGGGCATCATACAAGTTCTTTGCTTCATATATAGTACACTGAGGATTATACATTATAGGGAAGTCATAGCAGCTGTGGACATTGGAGTCAAATTACACTCCCACCCTTCAAGGGTAGGGCATAAAGGTTGGGTCATTTTGCTTGAAGGGTTGAGTGTTGCAAAAATCCATCCAAGTGTCTAGGTTGGTGTCGCAAACCCTTCTTCTCCATGTAGGTTGGCATTCGTAGCTGGGCACAGACCTTGGTACTTCAAAATCTTAATTTTGCCAAACTTTGGTATCTTCAGTGGCCCATAATGTGGGGTTTTGCGCTCTCTCCTCTTGCCATTTTTTCCCAAGCCTTCCTCCAATGTTAATCACCTCCTCCACTATCTTGATGGGTAAAACCTTACGCAAGGTGGCAAGGAATTGGAAGTTAAGGTCAAAGGGGCTCTTGGCCATTTCTTGCCTCTCCCATATTACGAGGTCGGCATGGAAGCTTGCTGGGGTGTCATCTGCACATGGTGGGATAGGTGCCAAGGGTGCCCTCACTCCCTTGGCACTCAATTTTCTCCTTGTCTCCTCCACCATTTGTTTCCTTCTTTTCCTCAGTGCTTTCTTTCTTTCTGCGGAGGTGTCTGCATGTTGCTACTCTTCAAGCTGCGGGGAAGGAGGTGATGTGACAAGCTCTTCTGCACGTGGTCCCATTTCAAAGTTCACATCCACCTCTCTTTCCCGGCTTGGCTCTTGTTTCTCCCCTTCGATGAGCCCGAGTGCATCCACTTCCTACGAGGTTAGGCTTGCCAGTAGGAGATAATGGCATTGCTCTTCTAGACTTGGACCAACCCTGCTAGGTTGTGGCTGGCGGCATCTACAGTCTTGCTTTCAGCACTTTACGAGCCATTCCCAGTTTCCTTTTCATTGCCTCTATGGACTCTCCCTCTTCTGTTTAGGTGACATCCAATAGGGTATCCAAGAAGGCACGTTTCTGAGTCTAGAAGCTCACTTGGGCGGCCTTTTCTTTGCTTTCAGCAAGTATTTTTTTTTCTACTTGAGTGAGATGGTTTGCCAAAGCTTTAACTCTTTTTTCATTTTGATTAGCCCATTCTTCCGCCCTCTTGTTCATATCTTCGAGGCTTTCCCCCCCTGACTCCAAGCTAGCACTATCAACATGTGTTCTTGATCCTCCATCTCTGTGCTTAGTTTTTGCTATTCTTCATGTGTTGTGATAGCCTATTGGGTTAGTTTTTCCACCTCTCTTTCATACCTACGAGCTCTTTCCTTCCTCAACGCCTCCAGCACTTCTGTGGCTTTAGTGATTTTCTACATTTCAGGTTGTAGATATTCGTAGCATGCCACAATCTCTTCATTGTGCCACCGTAGGAATCATGTGGCCTTGGTTTCTTCATTCAGGTGCACTTGCCATTCCGCTTCTTTCTCTTGTTTAGCTTGTAGTTTCTCTTTCAGCTCATTGACTTCCCTTTGGGCCATGGCCATTTAGCGTGTTCTCTCCAATTGGGATGCAGCCATGGCTTCTTTTTCAGCTTCAAGCTCTGCTACCATGATTCTTTTCTCCTCCTTGGCTCTCTCTAATTGAGAGAGAAGCTCCTTGACATACTTGTCATAGTCTTCAGGCAGCCTCTCTGTTGTGGGGATGGAGGTTGTGGAGCCGGCCACCTTTTGCCTCTTGGGGTCTCGCCTCAACTCGGCATCTGCTGCATTCAGCCTTTTGGTTCCTACCTGGGGGGTTCCTTCTTCTACTCCTTGGCCCATTTCTTTATTCACAAAGTATTGGACCCAAGCCATTAAGTTGCTCACGTCCACCTAGGTTGTAGAACTGGGGGTGGAGATGACGACGGTGGTGGTAGGTGTCACGAGAGTGGGAATGGGGGTGATTGGGGCCTTGCCCTTGCCTTCTTTCACTATAGGTGGCACGAATTCTGGCACATGGACGCTTGAGCTTGGCTCTTTGTTTCTAATTGGGCTCATGGGTTCCGGCTAATCATGCCTGGACTGCTGCTCAATGGACTTGCGCATGGTGAGGGCCATGTCTTCCTCCTTCTTTTTTCTCAACTCCTCCTCCTCCTCTTCCTACTTTTTCCTTCTTTCCTCCTTAGTATTTTTAAATTCTCTGCCAGCCTTTTGAAAGTCTTCATTTTCTTGTTTCCTCCTCTCCTCTTCCTATCATTCTTGTGCAATTTTCTTCTTTGTCTTCTTAGCCTTTCCTCGACTAGTTTGCTCTTGTTGTTCCTTGTCTTCTTCTTCCTCACTCAGTGTCCTTTCACTAGACTACGCCTCCTATTCTTGGTGAGGTGGAGACTTGCTTGGTGTTTCATCCACTCTTCTCCTCCTTCTTCCTGCCCTTGTCCCCAGGCTTCCCTGATGATCATAATGAGGACCCCACCGAATCCAATGGTTGTAGTATTTGAAGACGAGGATTTCATTTTAGCTTTGGTGGCGGGAGATTCTCCCTCAAACATCTTTCCTCCCATTACCAAGGCTTTTGCTGATGTCTCAATGGTCTTTCTCACAAAACCGTTGAGGTTCACCTCATCCAATGATCGTGCTGCAATGCTCTCTAGCAGGGGAACATTGATGTGGCTCATGATGGTGTTGTATCTTTGACTCGAAAGAAACGCGTGCACCATTTTGGCTTGGAGTTGGATTTTGGGGTCAGGGATATCCACCAAGATGATGCCGTCATTGGTGTGGACTTTTACCTTGTCCATTCCTAGCAAGGCATACATATCTCTTTTTGGCTTTCTCTCCACTTTGTTTCTCAAGCCCAATGCCTTTTTCACCAGCTTCGAGGTCAATTCAATCTGCACTTGACGAGTTCCCTCCCCCTCATGCACAGTTATGGTGCCGTGGTTCATGTGGAAAGCCCTCAGGAACTCTGCATAGTGGAAGTAGTCCACCCCCTGGCTTATTGCTTCCATGCATTTCTGTAGGTTGCATTGCTCGATGATTTGCCTCACGGCCCGATCTTCAATGACCACATCTTCTAGGGTGAATATATGCCAGAACCTGAACTGGTTGAAGGCTTGTGTTTCCATCGAAAGTCCATATTTTGCTTGTTCTTCCTCTGGAAAAGACAATTTGCTAGCCTTTTCTAACCTAAACTGGTTGAAGGTTTGTGTTTCAATTGAAAGTCCATATTTTGCTTGTTCTTCCTCTGAAAAAGACAATTTGCTAGGCTTTTCTTGGCTTGCCATGATGGGTGCCTGTCATGAAGCCCTATTCACCATTAGTATTTTTTAGAATAATTACAAGCAATAGGAAACAACTACATTCTTGTTGAATTGAAATGCTTGAGTGCAGATGTAGACTTTTTCCTCTCAGTAGTCTATTGCTTTCCAATTTTATTGACATTTTCCTCAATCACTAGTTGTTGCATCCTACCCTTGCAATGTGTGCTTTTCTTTTATTTGTTTCCTTATGTGTTTGGTTTGATTCACCTTATTCCTTAGCCCTCCCCCTTTTGAAATGAGAAGAATTGTTCCTAGGATTAAAGGGTTAGAGGATGAAGGGTTTTCAGCACAGAATCTTAGTGTTTTATTTGCGCATGAGCCAGGTGTAGAAATTAGGATTATATTGTAAATTAGCATAGCTATCCATATCGAAAGAGCAGATGCCTACATGTGTAATGTAAGTGAGGACATCAAGCAAGAAGTCACCAGAGTCCATTTGGCTAGCAATATGCAACTCTTCCTCTGTGAGGATGCGATCTAAATAAGGATGTCCCTTAATGTGTTCTTTGAGGGGTCGATTGCAGAGGGTAGTTAACACCCTATATGAAGTTGGATCCACATAGGTTGGGTCGTATTCCGAAGCCTTGATTGCGCATCACTGCTCATCGTTGGTCATTATTTGGCATTCCTCTAGCTCCTATTGGTACCATTTTTTCAAGAAAGAGGAGTTGTAGGCTGCGAGCTATTTCAAGTCTTCTATTTCTTGATTGTTGGCACAAGCTACGCGCTTATCATATGTAGTGATGAGGCATTGTCGTTGTGCTTGTTTGCGGGAGACCTTGGTGGTGATCAGCTCCGTAGCGGCTTCTGAAGCTTTGACAAACACGAATTCCAATTCTTCCAAGAACAAGGGAGTGTCCTGATTTCCATTGCCAAAGGTTCGTCCAAGAGATCCAAGTCTAAGTGTTCGTAGCTTTTAGTGAGTGACATGAAAGTTGCATCCAAACATCTAAAGCAAGTAACCAAGCCATCCCCTGTATTTTCAACTAAGTCTCCGGCCAATGTTAGAATTGACATCACTAGAGAGATCAATAGCCAATGTTTGCTGCTTGGTTTTCTCCTGAGGTTGTAGCTGGGTCTTAAGCTCCATGGGTTTGGTTGTAGTTGCGGGTGTCGTGCTACTAGATGTGGTAGAGATTTGAGGGGGACCATTGGGGGGCTAGATTTGGGTGGTTTTTCAGTATAGCAGGCTATGGTGTTGGGTGATAGATTGGTTTAGGCCTTGCTGAGCTAGGTGTTGGATGTTCGATGGACTTAGCAGGCTGATTCTCTTATGGTTTGAGTGTCGGTGGTGTGAGGTTTCATGTGGTCAAGCTTGAGGATGGCGTTTGAGTAGGGCATTTTGGCTATTTTGACTTTAGGTAGCCATATCCAGGTGTTACCCTCATAATAGCCTTGTGCTTGCGATAAGGCCCTGGGGACCCATTGCGGCTTGGACCATATGTCGATGATTATAATTTTGTCTTGGCTTCCTAGGTTTTGGGTGTGGATCATTAGCCTTGCGAGGCTGTGGGTCTCTATTCCTAGGTGGTGGCAATCTCTGTTTAGGTACCCATTTGAACTGGGGTTCATGGGCTTCAACGTTGGTTCTAGTGGGTTGCTAGCATCGAGGCTTGGTAGGTTGTGACGAGTCATGACCCCCCTCCTTAGTCTTGGCAGTGGGTTTCTCTACCAGTGGCTTTGCAGACTTGGAAGGAGTCATATCGCCCTTGTTGAAAGCTGTAACTATGCGAACATTACCCACCGCTAGGTGGATGCGCTACAACTCATAGTTGACATTGCAATGAGCTTTCTTCTTAAAGATTTGCCCTAAAGCGACTTTGTGCTTGTATCTTTAGTGTTGGGCCACACATAGAAGATTATCGGCATGCTTTCAGACTCGATAGAAACTGCAACCTTGCACTTTTCCAAAAGTGCATAGGGTTGGTCTCCATAAGCGCTAAGCTTAGCATTAGTAGGTTGCAATTGTAGTTTGCCCATTTAGGTCCAATGGTGATGGGTCAAGACATTAAAATTAGCTCTGTCATCAATCAATGTGTGGATGGTGCATGTGTGCTTAGTAGTAATTTTCATGCTTAGGTATGTTGGTTCTACTGCTTCCTCATCCTCACTATCCATTTCAGTGATGGTGGCTACTCGTATGTGGACAGGGGGTGCTAGCATTGGGGGTTCATGCAATGGGTGCATGGGAGGGAAGTACTTCTTTATGTGGCTGCCATTGAATAATCCTATGCCCTCACCCTCTAAGGTTTCGAGTTCTACATTGCTAGTTCGGCTGATGGTTCGAACCTTAAAAGGTCCTAGCCCTCAAAACTTAAGTTTTTGCTTATGTCCCTTGACTGAGTACAGTAGTAAGTCACCTTGTTCGAAGTTGCACTGCTTGACATGCTTGTCAAACCAGGTTTTGCATCTTGCCTTCTCGCATATGAGCGCATGAGTGGCTAGAAGTCGGGTTTTTGATAAGCATTCGAGCTCAATTAGGCATCTCGTCCATGCTTCCTTCCCATCCCATCTTTATTATAGGGCTATCTTGAGGTTAGGTATGAAGAACTCCAAGGGTAGGATTGCCTCCGTACCATAATTCAACCTAAAGAGGGTCTATCCTATAGCCGTCTTATAAGCCGTGCGATAGACCGCAAGGCCGCCATCAACTTGTTATCCCAATCACTGCATGAGGTAGAGATGACTTTGGTCAGGACATTTATTAAGATTTTATTCGTAGAATTATCTTGACCATTTGCTTAAGGGTAATAAGGCAAAGATTTTTGATGGATGATTAGGAAAGAGGACAGGAGGTGAGCTATCACTTTGTTGATGAAGTGAGTGCCTTGGTCGCTTACTAGTTTGATCGGACAGTCGAATCGTGAGATCACCTGCTCCCATAGGATCTTGGCAATGGTCCTAGCATCATTCTTTCTCGCAGCTCGTGCTTCTGCCTATTTTTTGTGAGATAGTCAGTGGCTACAATGATGCATTCAGCTTGTGAATATTGTGTCGCAGGACTAATGGGTGAAGTCAATCCCCCATTTCTCAAAGGGTTATAATGCAATAATTGGGGTTAGCTCCATGTGATCCTTACAAATCGGTACTTTAGTCCGTTGGCACTCATCACAATGCTTCACAAATCGTATCGCATCTTGGAAGAGGGTAGGCCACCACAGCTGGGACTACATCACCTTGTGGGCTATCGTGTCTCCACTAAAATGTCCTCTTGTGATTCCATCATGTGCCTCTGTTAGTACGTCATGCATCTCATGCTCACACATGCATCTGTGCAGTAACCCTTCTTGCCCCAGCCTGTAAAGTTGGCATGCTATCAATTGATATGGCTAGATCTTCAGGATGAGGTGCCTAAGTTGGGCTTTTTCTATCGATTGTTCTGACACTCCATGCTAAAGCACTTAAACTATGTCGTTTGCCCAATACGGCATCATGTCAGCTTTAAACAAATCTTCTTTGCTAGATAAGCGGAATAGATGCACATCTGGTAGTTCATCCATAATGCCTTGTCCAGCCATTTCTCCCATGGGGATGCAAGATAGATGGTCAACCATGTAATGCTGCTTCCCTTTACGCACCATCACAGAGAAGTCAAACTCCAAAAGTAGAAGTAGCCATCGAGCGATGCGTCTTGTAGCGCAAGGTTTGTTAACCAGATACAACAAGGCTTGATGGTCAACAAAGAAGGTAAAAGGCATAGCCAAAAGATAATGCCAAAATTTCTTTACAGCAAACACCATGGACAAGCCCTCTCTCTCTGTTGTTGATTAATTCATTTCGGTCTCAGTGAGTTGTTTGCTAGCAAAGCTCACTGGGTAATCTAGGTTGTGTTCACCAGGTTAGTACAACACAATTCCTATAGAAAATTTTGAAGCATCAATGTACACATGGAATGTGAGTGCCCAATCTGGGGCCCGTAGAATTGGTGACGTGTTCAAATCCTTTTTTAGTTTCTCATATGCACATTGGCATTCCTCAATCCGTTTGAATATAACCAATAGCTTGTATAGAGGTCTAACAATCAATGCATAGTTTAACACAAACCGTTGATAATACCCTGTATATCCTAAGAAGCACTCAATGCCCTTGTAATCAGTTGGGGGTGGAAGGTCAACAATGGCTTTGATCTTCGAGAAATTTGTAGAAATACCATTCTTTGACACCATGTATCCTAGGATACATCCATGCTTCACCCAAAATAGGCACTTCAAGGGGTTCAATGAGAGAGGGTATAGTCGACATCGTTCAAAGATCGTCAAAGACCGCTCGGAGTCTATCTAAGTGTTCTCGCCAAGTAGAGTGAACACACAAGTCATCCACAAAGACCTCTAGCTCGTTCCTCAGCATGTCTTTGAATCTTGTACACATCAGTCATTGGAAAGTGGCTAGTACATTAGTCAATCCAAAAGGCATGACTATGTAGGCAAAGACTCCCCATTCAGTGGCAAATGTGGTTTTATACCTATTGTTAGGATGTACTTGCACTTGATTGTATCCAAAGAAGCCTTCCAAGAAATTGTAGGCCTCTTTGCTAGCCACTCTCTCAAGCATGTGCTCGGTGTACAACAATGGGTAATTATCTCTCTTTGTAGCAGCATTTACCTTCTTGTAATTGACACACACTCTAATCTTTCCATTATTTTTTAATACGATGACTATGGGGGAAACCCAGTTAGTGTATTCAATTTCATAGATGAATCATGCTCTCATTAGCTTGTCGATTTCTTCCTTAACAGGATAGGCATGCTTTGGGTTCATGGGATATGGTTGCTGTTTGACCGGTGTTGCGCCAGGTGTCATGGGTATGTTGTGAGTCACCATACTCGGGTCTACCCCTTTGAGCTCTTCTAGGGACCAAGCAAAGATGTCTACATACTCTCGGAAGAGAGTAATGAGACTTGCTTCATCTTGCTCAGCCAAGTCATCGGCTATAAAGACAGGTCGCGGGGTCTCCCCCTCCCTAGCTAAATTGACCTCCTTGACCTTGGTGAATCCCTTGATTGGTTCACTCGCTTGCCCCTGTCGTTTGGATCCTAGCAAGATCACCACCCTATCTCCCTCCTTTAACCATTGGCGTCGTAGGTGGATAGGTAGGTCCTCCTTAGTGTGTCTAGTCTTGGGAGGCTAAGGTATTTCAGGGTCACTATTTGAGCTGGCTTCCAATTCAGAATCGAACTCTCCATCTTTGCTAGAAGAGGGGCTCTCGCTTGGTGGTTGTAGCTCGGAAGGTAAGTCCATTCACAGTAGTGGTGCATCAATTGGTTGAGCTAGGCGTGCGTGCTCATAGTCCATTGCACCCGTGTGCTCCAACCAAGTTCGATCGCAGTCCTTGTGTATAACTCCTTTCTCTACTCTAAGGGCATTCTATTTGCGTGGTCTGGAGTCTACTCGTATTTGTTTGATTATATGTCCCCAAATGTCATATTCTATGGTATCGATTTCCCTTTTGCTCTCATCATTGAAGGAACAACAATCCTCATATTTGTTGTTAGAGCTATCTTTGTCTGGTTGCTCATCATTTTCTTGGTTTTGACAATTCTCTTCTTGTTGGTTGAGGATTAAAGCCCAATTGTACCTCAAGTTTAAATCATGTAACTTGGACCATCACCATTCAGGCTCATCCAAGAGGCCTTGGAGCAGCTTAAGATTCGTTGCTAGATTGCTAGCCAACTAGTCGGTGTCAAGTACCCTAGGATTTCCAGGAGCTCTCGTCCATTGTTTGGGACTCCGAATACAACAGGGTTGGGTCTTCCACATAAGCTCCTAATCATCATGCAGATTGGCACTGAAGGTGTGATCTTGAGCTTACCAGTAGCCTTAATGGCTTGCTTGTAGTGTCTAAAAATGGTAGATCGATGGTAGCAAGAACATGCATTTGGTCTCACTTGTCCTCAGGGCACGTGATATACTTGGTAAGGGCCCCATAGGATCCCCTAGTCTGTTCGTTGCCCTTTAGCATGGTGAAGAGGGGATCTAGGTTGACTGGCATAGTCTTCCAAGTATCCATCTCTTCTCTTACATCCTCTTTTCGATTGCCTAAGAAGATAAGACAGTTTCCCCAGTCTTCTACGACTCTTGCGTTGCACATCTAGGGCCAGCCCAGTAGGATGTCGTAGTCCAATCCCTTCATAACTATAAAGTCAATCGAGAATTGGATTCCTGCAATATTCATCTATCCATTTTTTCAACACTCCACATGGTTTCACCTTCATTTTGTTAGCCAGAACCTAGTAGTCTTGACTGGTGGGTTACCCCGAGTTTGGAGTATTGCATGGCTTAGAACACTCACTCTTGCCCCTGTGTCTATAATTCCCTTTCTTGTGACATCCCCCAAAGCTAGGACTGGCAAGACTACATGCATTTCCGTGCCTTCCCAAAAAGCATTGACATGTAAGATAGCATTGGATGCTACCTAAGCAGGTCATCTAAGTATAGAGTTATAGGGGTGGTCATCAGTGTATTGAGGAGGTTGCTAATTACTTGTCTCTCTCCTAAGTCTCCTAAGTCTGCGGTTCTTGGCCAATGGCCTTGACTGGTTTGTTGGCCCAGAGCATTTAGATTTTGTCTAGGTGGCCCAGCTTGTGGTGCCATCACCTCCCTTGATTTTAGTCGTGGGAGAGAGATTGGGGTGCTTATGCTTGAGAGATCATCGATCTCGTCTTGTAGTATGGGCTCAACGTCCTTTAGGTGCTCCTAGGCCTCCTCCACCCATTCTTTCACCTTATTGATGGCTTTGAGTTGGTGCTTTGGGTTGGGGTACTCCTTGATCTTAGCACTTCCCTTTTCAGCCGTCCGAGGAGCTGACGTTTCTTCCTCTGCTGGCTTTCCTTCCAATAGTTAGTGTTGTGACACTTTCGGTTTTGAGGGTGACCTTAGTGTCTGGTATTTTCTTCCTTCATCTTTGACTCTTTTTTCCAACTGTGGTTGTGTCAAGGTTGCTAGGCCCTGTCAATGATATGCTGGCTTGTTTCATCTGCATGCAGGTCATGATATGCAATGGGATAGGTGTGGCCTCCCCATCGAGGGTCTTGACATCGAACAACCCCAATGGAGCCAATGGCTTGTTTTTCGAACTAGAGGATAGCCTTCCCCTAGGGCAATTGACAAAGACATGAGTGATTCCACACTCTGCGTATCTCAGGTCCACCTTATCTCTATTTGCTTACTCCCTCTCGGGGAAGTGTGAAGAAATATGTCTTGGGTGACCGCAAGTCCAACACACAATTGGCTCTTGGGCTTGCCCTCCTAGGCCTCTGCCTCCTTCTCTACTTAATGCCATCACCAATACCAATCGATAGTCCATGAGGATAGCATTGCCTTCCTCATTGTATGACACGTATGGGTGTACATAAGGCTCATCTGCTAGGTGTCCACATAGTGGACTGGAGTATCACTCAGTGGGTGGGTCATGTAGGGTCCAGCTATTCTAGGGATACCTGTAGGATTTAGTTCCATTCTAGGGATGGTTGGTTTAGCATCATTAGGTGCCAGGAGAGCCAATGGGGCTCCCCTTCCAAAGAAGTTGATAGCATGTTCGCAAGGTAGGGTTGTGATGCAAGGAGGCATATTCCACGATGGATTCCTTGAGGTTCTGCGGGCGGTGGATTCCATAAAATTATATTTATTTTCTGGGGCTTGTACACAAGGTGAATTCTTTGTGCAAAAAGTTGACGGGGATGCTTGTCCTTTTTGGGTATCACGTTAATTTAATGTGCAAGTGTGTGATTCCATAGCGGGTGATTCCGCAAAATACATATTCAAATCAATGAACATTTATGAGTGCGCACTCGTATTAAATTAAGGTTAGGATAGAGTTCCAACCTATTTATTTATTTTGTAGTTGAAGACTGCTAGGTATTCACTTTTTTCAGTTTAATTTTATTATTTTCTAATAATTGTGAATACTTCAGTTGATGTGTATAGCAGGCGGTAGTGGTGCTAGGAAGTATTGGATGATAGTGTGTATTCAAGTTATTTAGAAGAAATTATCATTTTTGATGGGCATCCATCTTAGGCGTGGTGCTAATATTTATTTATGCAGACTTATTTGTTGAAGTTCTTGACATATATTTATTATTTTTGTATGCGCATGGATGCACGATTTAAATATTCATTCTTGGGCATTGTATTTGGGCACTGCCCGACACTTGTGTCACCCAATTGCTTTATTATTTATTTGGACAAAAGAAAACACAAAAGCTAAAGCATGCTAATTGTAAAATTGGGCTATTTTTGAGCTTGGAGATGAATAAATTATAAAGTACATGCTTTGTGGAGTGCTCACACAAGGCACGGGGGGAGATTGTACCCAATTGGTCTTTTTGCCTCATGTTGGGCAAGTCTATTCTCTTGAATTTTGAGCTTAAAGTATAGTTCTTTGTTCTTGGGGACATTCTGGCGCTTGCTACATACGCATGCAACATCCAATTTGCGCAGCAATGGTATCAGAGCGAAGCTGAGATTAAGGGCTTCCAATCGCTTCCCATCTCACGTGAATGCAAAGCTCTTGGAACAAACGGGCTCTACTAGCCAGTATCGCGACAATCTGTCAATACCAACGTGTTCTTGGCAGTGAAGAACCCCCTCTTGTGCTGTTGGATCATGAAGGACCAGTCTCTGCTGCTGCTGATGGAGGACCACCAAGGAAGAACTTTTGTAAGTCTTTTGGTGTAAACAAAGAATAGAGAAGAAGCTTTATAAAGTTGAAGTTGATTAAGTTAAAAAATCTTAAGTAAAGCTTAAGCCTCCCAAAAATTCGATGTCGACAGGAGTAGGATGCACTCCTTGGCGGTGACGTCAACGTTAGCATCCTTTCATCCTGGTGTAGTTCAAATTGTTGGTTAAAGCTTTCTTTTCAAAAAGCTAAAGCTTAAAGGTTTAAGCTATTACTAAAGTTTCAAAAATCCAAGCTTAAATCTTCTCCATAGCCAGTGTTCACATTGGTCAATCTTGAACTCGTTTCAACCTCCCTGCAAGTTGTTGTTCACACCCGTGCTGTGACACAGATAATTTCCAGCAAGTAGATTGCTATACGCAGTCTTCACGAACAAAGAATTTGTCGAAGAAGGATTTTAGAAACTTCCGTATCTGCAAAGAAGAAAGATCGCTAAAAGCCATTTAAAAAAAAGAGAGAGCAAGCCTTGTAAACCCGACTTTGAGCTACACTCATCTCGCTAACAAGATTTCAAGTGTGTGAGGTTGTTTGAAATTTTGCAGGATGACTTATCCAAATATGGAAGATTTTATGGCCAAATGTGATTTACCAGAACCAATGATGGAGCAAAAATTGGACCTAATTATGATGCAGCTTCAAGAGGAACGAAAAGCACGTCAAACTTTGCAAGCTCAATTGGCACTCTTCAACGATCTACTACCGATCAAGATGGACCGCAACTTGAAGATGTTATACGATCATGATCGATGCGACACTTGAAGCACAATCTATTCGAAAAGAAGCCAATATAAGTAAAAGAAATTTCAAATTTTGTACTTTTAATGGGTTACGCGATGGAAAGGATGTTCTCGCTTTTATCAGTCAGTTTGATGATTATTTTCATGAAGAGCAATATGCCGAAAAAGACAAACTCAAGTGTGTCACTAATCATTTAGTGGACAGAGCATCGCTATGGTGGACTGTTGTCTCCAAAAGCATTGATTGTCCTACTACTTGGGAGACTTTTCAAAAGAAAATTTTGCAGAATTTTTTTCCACCTCAATTCCACAAAAAAGCAATCAAACAGTGGGATCTACTGCAACAAAGAGATCGCGAGCCTATTTCACAATATATCGAGTGTTTTTGGAATGCCTTATTACAACTTTGAATGCCTTATTACAATATATCTTCTGAATTAAGCTGCATGGGCCTAGGAGAAGAAACTGATACTGTAGGCTTCACTGGTAAAGGAGCTAGATCTGGCACTAGAACACCACCAGGAGAAGGTGTAAAAGTAAGGATCCTCTATAGGAAGGCACCATAAGAAACAGTACTATTTTGACCTTTCCTGACACGCTAGAAATGCTGATCCATCTTAAATAACATGAAACTTGCCCACTTGAATTTAGCTCCCTCTAGAATCTTCACAGAAGCTGTGAATAATTCTTTTGACAGGTATTTGGATGCATTCTTCCCTGACATGAACCGGTCCTGTAGGAACTGGCATAACTGCTTCCAAACTAGAGAAGAAATGTGGGCAACAGACACCCCTGAGCTATTAATGAGTTGGTTAAGGAGCAAGGGGGTGGAAGTTTCCTTCTTCATCAGTGTGACTATCTCCTGAGCTGGTTACCACTGGGCACAAAGAAAGCAGATAAGGGCAAACATAGTGCTTCGCTGATATTGGCTATTCATAAACAAAATGTCCAGTTGTAAGCCAGGCCAGACTGGTTTTTGTAAGAAGCGAGGAAAGAATAACACAGCTTCTCATCCACAGGTGGTAAAGTGAGAGCCACAAATGAGCGAAGGCCAGCTCGTCGAATACAATCTGCCTCTAACATAAGAGAATAGTCATGGACCGCAAGAGGAACATGCTGGACCACAATTGGAGGCGTAGAAAGAGGTGCCATTCAGACGATGGTAAAAAAAAACCACACACACACAACCAGGAAAACAAAAACAAAACCTACAAAACCCAAAAACAAAACCAAGACTGAGACCATCGATAGGAAACCAATTAATTGACACGACTGACTGGACCATAACAACCCCCAGGCAAACCACATCCTAGAAAAAAAATAGCATGACCTCTACACATATGTGACCGAAAGCTTCATGCTATGCAAACATACATGCACCCTGTAACCCCGTATCAGGCAGAAAATAAAATAAAACTACATTCTGTAGCCCAGACAGAGACTCAAAAATCATGACACAATCATAAATACCATGTTGACCAATGTCAGATTACTACTCCCACTCCCACGCAGCATTCACGTCCTACAGTGCGGTGGAGTGTGTGAGTGAAACTAGCGACTCATTTTTTATTATATAAACAATTAAGCATCGTTCGTTATTAAATTAACCTGTTAATGCATGGTGAGTTGACATCGTAACCCAGCCCCACTCAAATTTTGACACGACTGACTGACTGACTAGGTCTCTACTAATGCAGTTGCTTGTTATAATTAGATTATGTATGGCACTTGCGTGCATGCATGCGTGACTTCGGGGGTTGATTTTAATTACAAGTTAATGTGTCTGAAACGCGTGTGCGTGTGCATTTGTGAGTTGATTTTAATTTACAACTTATGTGGGTTAGGGTGTAAAGGTGCTCGTGCAACGGCGGGGGTTCTTTTTACAATTAACGTCCGGTTTATTTTATTTACAATTTACGAGGTGCAGTCTGGTAATTATGTGTGTGCAACATTCGGTTGATTTTATTTACAATTAATGTGTGTTATTGTGCAAGTGAGAGAGGGAAAAAAGGAAAGAACCTGGTAAGGTGTGGGTCTGCCTGCGAAGTCTGAAATCACAACCTCCAAAAGTGGAATGCCCAGTCCACAAAAATCCACAAAATGTCAAATAGTCGACTGCCAAGAGTCATCCTGTTGGATAGAAAAACAAAAACAAGCTAACACCATGACCACGACAAAGAACAATGAAACTGATGACCAAAAGAAAAGAAGAAAAAAAATGTATGTCTTGGATTTATTTGGATATGTTGATTGGTAGGTTTTTATGGTTTTTTTTTTGTTTGGGGTTTATGGTGTTTTTTTTTCTTTGTATTTGTTTGTGTGTGTGTTTTTTTTTTAATTTTTAAAAACCAAGAACCCAAATTTTCCCACTACAAGGACGGAAACCCAGATTGTTGCAATGTGATGGAAATGTTCATTTAATGTTGGGGAGTTGTGAAAAATTTTGTTTATAATAAATACATTGTCATGAGATGTTTCCAAAGAGAAATAAATTTCCAACATTATGTAAATAATTTTTTTATTCCAAAAAACATGTCCAAGTTAGGAAAGAGAGTAAATGTGATTTTTTGAAATTTTTTCTAATTATTTTTTGATTTTTATGTATTTTTCTATAATTTTTTATCAATTTCCATCAATTTAGAAAGAATTTCAGCTAATTTAGAATTTTTAGGAATTATTTAATTGGATTTTTCAGGCAAAAAAATTATAAAATTATGGGAAAAGGTTTTTGAGCAATGTTTGGTAAAATTTTAGAATTTTTTTCAAATTTTTATTTTTTTTTTCTAATTTTAAATGTGTGTAATGGATTTTGTGATTAAAAAATGATTTTCGAGATTTCAAAAATGAATACCCAGACACACGTGAACAGTTGCGCGTATGTTGAGTGTGAAATATGTTGGTTTTTGGGCTGATTTTTTGTTGTTTTTTATGATAAATGGTTGTTTATTTTGAAGTGTTTGGAAAGGTTTGGATAAGTTTGAAGGGTTTTTGATGGTTTTTGATGAGGATGTTTGGTTCTGTAAGGTCTGATTTTCTTCTGTTTTCTTCTGTTTTGTTTCTGTTTTGATAGTAGAGATGGTTGAATGAATGTTTTGAGGGATGATTGAAGTTGTGTGACGAGGTTTATGAAAGATTGAATTGGTTTTGTTTTGGTTTTTATGATTTTTATGGGTTCTGTTGATCTTCTGTGAAGTTCTCTAAGCTTCTGTAGTTCTGTTGTTCTGTACTTTTGTTGCTCTGTGGTTCTGTTCTGTTGTTTCTGTTGAGTGTTAAGATGGATGTGTGGATATTTTGGGAAGTGTTTTTGTCTTAGGAAAGGATGAATGGAAGCTCTATCCAAGCTAATTGAAGTGAAGAAGTAACTGCTGAAGATTTACAGAAGGTTACAGAAGGGTACAGAAGATAGTGACAGAAGACAGATCTCACAGGACACTATGAAGTCTTTGGTGCCCCTTCATACCACACATACCTTTTTGGAAGGTGTATCCACGACCTAAGAAGGATTATTGAGTGTGATTATTGATTATTGTAGTGAGGATATGATGTACTATTGATGGAGAGAGAGAGAGAGAGAGAGTCAGAGATAGTCAATTCTATCAAAACAGTGTAATTGTATATGAGAGATTGAGAGAGAGAACTATGAAGACATTGAAGATGAATAATATGTGATTGATTTCCATTCAAAAGATGGTGTATTCTTTTGTGTTCTTTGTTATTTTGATGGAGATTATGAAGATTATGAAGAATATGGTTGATTTTATCAAATCCGTGGGAGATCTACATGATGCTACATGAAGATTTGTTATGCCTGGTGTTCTTTTCTTCATTGTGATCATATAAAACCTAATAAAAAAGCTTGTTGATGATGACAAGATAGATTTTCTTGCAGTAGAAACCCTATTTCCTTGGTGTCTCTCTTGGGGCTCCATGTTTTTGGTGCGCAGCCGGGGAAAACTGCCATCAACAAGCACAAACAGAGGCTGAAAATGGAAGAAGTGGCAATGTGGAAAAAGAAGTAAATCAATGGATAGTAGAGTTCCTGCCAATTTTGAAGAATTGCAAGCCTTCATTGCCAAGGCAACATTCTACAAAAGATTCATTCCCCAATGGAGAAAGCACAATGCCATTCTGATGAAGTCCCTCTGTGACGGTATGTTTTCACTACCCTCTGAAGCTGTAGAAAGTTGCATCACAGTTGCAAAGTTCCTCCCACAAAACTAGAGAGTAGAACGGAGAGAATGAGTATCAATGGAGGATTTGGCCTTCATTGAGGAATTTCTAGACATCATCAAGTGGGAAATAGTCAAGAAGCTTCAGGAGTCGTGGTCTGTGGAGGTTCACAAAAATAAGAAGGAACAGAGCTGGGACTTATTCGTAGACGCTCAACAGCAAGATACGTGGGATGCTTGGTATTCTGACAATCTTTTTTTTGTCCAATTGGCAACCCACTGGAAGTTGGTAGACATAGTGTTCTTTACAACATACACTGTTGAAACCATCAGAAGCTGGCATTGCTATGATGATGGCACCACCACAATGCTTAGACATATGCATTTTGACACCTTCAGAACCGAATACCTTCCTCTGTGCAGTGGCATGAACGCAGAATTCAGAGATGTTGAAAAGGAAGAAGTAGAAGAATTGTTGGCAAGAGAGTCCTCCAGAGACTGAAGCCTTCTGTTATCCCTCTATGGAGCACTAATAACATAGTGGAGCCAACCCCATGATGAATGACGCAATAAAGAGACAAGCGTTAGAATGAGTCCAGAGGTACGTGAGAAGAGAGAAAGCAAGAATCAAAGCCTAGAACGAGCTAGCAGGAGAAGCCGCCTTTGACGCCCTTGCGGAACTCTTTACAGAAGTCCCAATGGCACATCAATCCCTTCCTCCTCTTGCTGGAGGTCCACTTCCAAGCCAGATCCGTCCTGGAAATATTGATGATAGGCCAGCAAATGTAGTCCCATTGCCAATTTTTAAGGGAGAGTACAATGAAGACCCCGATCTTCATGTAGTAGAGTTTATGGTAGCATGTATGGCTAACAATGCCAGAACCCCTGAGCATTGGTTAGTAATATTCCCTGCCACTTTCAAGGGCGCGGCGTTTCAGTGGTATGAGAGACAAGCAGCAGGAACTTTTGGCACATGGGACGACCTGAAGTTGGCCTTCCTCACTAAATTCAGGCGTGAAGGTTTTAAAGAGCGGATGCAAGAGGAGTTCATGAATTTAAGTCAGTCTGTTGGAGAAAGAGTAGAAGCTTATGTCTTGCGAATGGAATCCATCCTGAAGAGATGGACCAACCAGAATCTAGATGATGGCATTCAGAAGGGAGTGTTTCTCAGAGGATTATAACCAGAAGTCCGTAAGTTTATGGAGCTGCAAAGACTAGCCACACTGCAAGCTGCAACAGAAGGTGCAAGACTATACGATGAAGTGGAAGCTAGATTGGCGATGAATCCAGGAAGAGGAGTCCCACCTCCTCTGATGCCAGGGATGATGTACCCACCAAATACAATCCCAGGGACTGTCCCCTACCCCTACCAACAGATGCCCCCAGTATCACAGTACAATGCACCAAATCCACAGTGGCCACAATCAATGCCTCAAATGATGGTTCAACCACAACAACAATGGTCCCAAACAATTCCCCCAATGCCAAATCAGCAGCAACAACAGTGGAACCCTACCAACTGGAGCCAACAGCCAACAGTTCAAACAGGAGCTCTAAATCAGAATCAGGATAGAGACCCCTCTGTACCAGCCCAACCTATTTATGTAGTGATTACAGAGACTCCTTGTGGCAGAAGAAGTTCCCATGATGCCCCTGTTGGAAGAAAAAAGGAAAATGAAAATGGGTGTCGCCCCATTTTCTACGCCCCATTTCCTAACCAGTTAGAGAAGCTAGTGGATCCTATTAAGGAATACGATCTGGTCAGAGATCTAGATACCTTTAAACCAAACCTCACATTCCGACAATTGTTGATGTTGTCTCCTAGTTTCTGAAAAAGGTTCAAAAGTATACTGACAAGAAGACGTGGCTTAAGGATTGCTCCCTCAACAGTAACAAAGTCAAACAAAGCTCCAGAGCTTGTAAAAGAAGTGGATGTGGCTAACGCCTTCCTAGATCCTGGTACCCCGGAGATTGGCGTGTGGATAGAAGGCTACTTTATTGCAAATGCACTGATTGATGGTGGCTCATCAGTGAACATTATGACAGATGTGACAATGAAGGATCTAGGCCTACAAGGCATGTAACCAACTCAATGGCTCATCAGACTGGCGGATCAGAGCAGAATCAAGCCTTTGGGCATTCTCCCATACGTGAAGACTACAGTGGTTGGAAAAGATTATTGGCTAACCTATCTAGTGGTGAAGCCAAACTCTTATGGTACATCCTACCTCCTGTTACTAGGCAGACCATGGCTTTTTGAAGCCAGCGCAAGGACGGATTGGTTCAAAGGAACCTTGACCTTGGGTCAAGGACCCAATAAAGTGGTGCTGAAGCTATATGGTGCTCAAAAAGGACATGGATCCACCTCCTTGGAATTATCTTTTGACTCCCCCAATGAGGCTACAGATGAAACATCAACAGAAGAAGATGCTGTCAAACAGATCCTTCCCAAGAAAACAGAGGAACATTCCCTAATAGTGGGTACTGTAAGCCAACTCCCAAAAGATGCAAAGCCATTATCAATGGGTGAATACTTCCTACCTGAACCAGGAACGATTTCCGAAATCACTTTTGACAGTGAGATAGAAGCATGGATGTAATGCTCTCCCTGTTACATGGCCATAGCAGAACCAGAGAGAGAGGCAGAAGGCGAAGCAGAGGAAATGTTCTTCTCTTATAGAGCACCTATAGTGGCAGAGCCGGAGTCTAAAGAGGATGATGATGAATCTGAAGAAGGAGACTTTGAAAGCGAGACAGAAGAAATCACTCCACTCACAGAAGGCATAGATGAGGAGGGAGTTCCAGAAGCTTCAGAATCAGAAGACTCCATGCCGTGGGAGAGAATGGCAATGGTACCCTTTGGATTGGTAAATGGATCTTTCCATAGATAAAGCCTATATAAGAAGTGGATCAAGCAAAATAAGCCGTCTTTTATCAGTGGTTCTTGTCGCACCCATCCACACTTGTCAAGAAAGGATGATGATGATGCTAAGTTGTCAACAAGTACCAGTCCCAAGGCCACAATAGAATTCCGAGAGCCCCTGTTATGTAACATTCCTGGATGCATCCTTTGAAGAGGAGTCCTCAAGCTCTAAGGTAATTAACATTCAAACCAAAACCAAGATAGCGCTGATTCCATTTCAGCATTTCAAGAAGCAACCTAAGTCTTTACTGAAAGAAGACGTTGGGTCTAGTGGGACATCAGAAGAGGACACCACCCCCTTGAAGGAGTCGGATCTGTACCCAGAAGCAGTCCGTGGGACCTTCATCTACGAATTAGAAGGTGAAAGGTAGTTAGCCTTTGTGGATGCAGATGGCACTGAACGCCACTTGAAGATGGGTCGCAGCCTACCAGAAGAGGAGTTGTCAACCTTGTATAACATGTTGAAAGAGAATTTGGATGTATTTGCATGGTCCTACAAAGACCTAAAGGGGATTGATCCCACAATATGTCAGCATCATATTGACTTGGAGCCTCATGCCAAGCCAGTACGGCAACGATAGAGGCGAATGAACCCGAATTATTCCACACTGGTGAAAGCAGAGCTGCTAGGAAGTTTTCTGCACGCACTCAGGAAAAGGCCCTGTTTTATGCTATGCGACCACTGTTCTACAGGTCAGTGAAAAGTTACCATAGAAATTGCATCGTATGCTTGTGTGCAAAGACATTGGGAGTTACAGAATCATCCTGTTTATGCAAAATTCGCACTAGGAAGTGACTGTGTGGTCAAATACCACTTTCGCTAGTTTTGCAGATTTGCCCTTGTGAGGGTGAAGCTGTGTTTTTTGCAGTGACAAAATTTTTTGCAGTGTTCTGTAATGGCGTCTGATTCTCTTTCACAGATTGTAACTGAAAAGCTTGACAAGAACAACTTCCAAGCATGGAAGTTTAGAATGACGAATTTCCTTATGGAAAAAGGATATTGGGAATTTGTTGCAAGAAATGAAGAAGAACCAGTTCTTCCTGATGTTCCCAATCAACAACAAATGCAGGCATTTAAAGCATGGCATGAGAGAGCCAGGAAAGTTATGTACTGGCTATCTATCAGTATTTCAAACTCTATGATTGTGCATATTCAGGATGCAAGTACGCCAAAGGAGGCGTGGGATACTTTGTCAAAAATGTATAGCACAAATACACAAGCCAGGAAATTGCAGCTCAAGCAAGAGTTGCATAATGTGCAAAGAGAAAGTATGAGCATCAATGACTACCACATGAAGGTGAAGAAGATTGCAGATGCACTTGCTTCCATTGGGTCGCCAGTGGAAGATGATGATTTAGTTTCTGTGACCTTGAATGGTCTAGGAAAGGATTATGCACAGTTTCAGACATCCATTTCAGTTCGTGAAAAATTTCCTGATTTTGAGGAGTTGATTGCTCTTCTAATTTCTGAGGAGCAGAGAAATGGTGGTGCATCTTCTTCAGGAGGAACTTCAAAAGAAACTGTCTTCTACTCAAATGCTAAAAGAGGTAGAGGAAGAGGTAGAGGAGGTCGATCTGGAGGCCGTGGTAGAAATCAGAATATGCAACAGACTCAAGAAAACCAGTCCTATGGAGGAGGACGTGGTAACTCTAGAGGCAGGGGGAGCCAAAGAGGTCGTGGTGGATGGCAAAGAGGCCAAAATGCAAACAACAATGTTGAATGATACTACTGTGGTAAAATGGGTCATATGGCTAAATACTGCTATAAAAAGAAGAATGACATCATGAATGGAAAATTGCAACAAGGAAATTATGCATCTTCTAGTAGACAAGGTGATGACAGAAATGAGCATTTGTTTATGGTGCAGCACATGAACAATTCTGTGATGACAAGTGCAGAAGAAAGCAACGAAGTGTGGTATGTTGACTCAGGTGCATCAAACCACATGACAGGTCATGCAGAATGAATGCAGGATGCAAGAAAAATGGAAAAACTAGGATTTGTGGAGACTGGTGATGATACTGCACATCCTATTGTGCAGATTGGAAAAATTCCTTTGTCTATGCAGGATGGGAAAAAGAAATACCTGTCAAATGTATTTTATGTCCCGAATATCACCAAGAATCTGGTTTCTGTTGGTCAAATGGTTGAGCAGGGATTGCAGGTCAGATTTAATCCTCATGGATGCTTTGTTGAGGATATGAAAAATAAAGGTCGCTTGATAGCAAAAGGAAAGAAGGGCAGAATGTTTACATTGGATGCAGACATGCCTGAATTGAGTGCAGCAATGTTTGCACATGGGACCGATGTAGTTGCAGATATTGATATCTGGCATAAACGCATTGGTCATGTTAATGTACAACGACTTAAATCAATGCAGGCCCAAAATGTTGTTGCAGGATTGCCTAAATTCAAGGTTGCAGAAATGCATAAGGTATGTGAAGCCTGTCAGTTTGGAAAACAGGTAAGGAAACCATTTCCTAGACATGTTCAAGAGAGTAAGAAGCCATTGGAATTAATCCACTCTGATGTGTAGACTACTAAAGCTGCATCTCTTAGAGGCTGTCATTATTTTGTCACTTTTATTGACGACTATAGCAGAAAAGTTTGGGTGTATTTTATGAAAAAGAAAAGTGAAGTTTTTGGGCATTTCAAAACTCTTAAAGCTATGGTTGAAAAAGAAACAGGCCTGCAAATAAAATGCCTAAGGTCAGATGGAGGGGTAGAGTACCTCTCAAATGAGTTTGCAAGGTTTCTGCAGGAGCATAGCATAAAACAACAATATTCATGCAGTCATACCCCACAACAAAATGGAATTGCAGAAAGGAAAAATAGGTATATTGGAGAGGTATCTCGTGCCATGCTCAATGAAAAAGACCTGCCAGATTTTTATTGGGCTGAGGCAGTTGCTATAGTAGTCTACATAATGAACATGACTCCCACTGCAGCAATACATGGGATGACTCTAGAGGAGAGGTATACTGGTAGGAAACCAAATATTTCTCATTTGAAAATTTTTGGTTGCATTGCCTATGTTCATGTGCCAGATGAGTTGAGATCCAAGTTGGATCCAAAAGCTGAGAAGTGCATCTTTATTGGTTACTCTTTGCAGCATAAAGGGTATAGATGTTATAACCCTCCTACTCGTAAGTTTACAGTGAGCAGAGATGTTGTTTTTGATGAGATGAGTAGCTAGTATAAACCAGTAAATGTGATTGATAATGTAGATGCACAAAATGGTAATGCTGCACAGAATTCACAGCAGCAGTCACAAGATATTAGTGGACCTGGAGCATTCTCTAGCAATGGTTCACATTCTTCGCCATGGACAGGCAGATTGAGATTAGGAGAATCTTCTCAAAGCAATGTAGATAGTGGTATGTAGGTATCACGAAAAGGAAAAGAGAAGGTAGATCAGCCCATGTTTGATGTGAATGCAGGTCACTCTTATGTGGATGGTGAATCTAGTGGCTCAGAACAGAGCATTGATGATGAGTTGGGTATTCCTTCTATTGTTACACCTGGAGTAAGGAAGACCAGGGATGTTTTGAGAGAACCTGGGAGTGAGCCTACTTTGCGTAGGTCTACCAGAGCTAGGTATCCTATGGATTGTTGAGATATCGAGCTCCACTCATGATACGCCAGGGTGACCGTTGTGTATTTATGTCAGTTGCAGACGCGGTTGGTACACCGCCCATGAATAATAGCTAGATGACAGCTATCCTTATCTACTCTAGTTCGTGGCTTGGTTAGTATGCCACCTTAGTTAGTTGAGTTTGGTTTGAAACCCATATATAGGGTTCTTCTATTTCTTTGTAAGAGAGTTCTTTTGGCTTACACAACTAAGAAGAGGAAAACAGTTTTCAGCCTCCACCTCTGTGTGTATTCCCCCATTGTGTAAGCAAGAAAGCTACAAGTGAGACTCCTTCCTTCTCTCCCACAATCGTGACATGGATAGGCTGAAATATGATGGATTTACAGCCATTCACTATGCATATATAGTCAAAGTGATACAGGAACCAGAACCCACTTCTTTTGAGCAAGCCATGGGAAAAGAAAAATGGGAGAAAGCCATGGATGAAGAAATGGATGCCTTGGAAGCAAATGCTACATGGGAGTTGGTACCTTTGCCTAAAGATAAGAATGCAATTGGCTGTAAGTGGGTTTATAAGGTGAAGCACAATGCAGATGGTTCTGTGAAGATACAAGGCAAGATTAGTAGTCAAGGGGTATGGACAAACATATGCCATTGACTATGAAGAAACATTCAGTTCAATTGCAAGGATGGCAACCGTAAGAGCAGTCATTGCTGGCTATTATTAGGAGAAATATGGACTCTCGTTTTTGCCCCTAAGGAGTGAATTAAAAAAAAATAGGCCTAACCATGGCTGCATCAAAGGGATGGTCTTTACATCAGATGGATGTAAAGAATGCCTTCTTGCATGGTGATTTGCAAGAAGAGGTCTATATGGAGCAGCCACCAGGTTATGTGCATGCTGTTCATCCTGAGTTTGTTTGTAGGTTGAAGAAAGCCTTGTATGGCTTGAAGCAAGCACCTAGAGCATGGTCTGACAAGATAGGACAGTATCTTGTCACTATTGGCTTTCAGATTTCCAAGGCAGATTTCTCACTTTATGTGAGAAAAATAGAGAAAGGTATTATGCTGCTTGTCATTTATGTTGTTGATTTGATTATCACAGGTGATAGTGATGAAGATATCCTTCATGTGAAAATGCTATTGAAGCAAAAGTTTGAGATGAAGGATTTGGGAGAGCTGCATTACTTCTTGGGCATTGAGGTGATTAGATCACCAAGTGGGATATGGCTTTTGCAGAGGCAGTATGGATTGGACATGCTGTCCAAATATGGGATGACAGGCTGTAAGCCTATTTCAGTTACTTTGGAGCAGAATGTGAAGTTGAGCGCAGATGCATGTGAGCTTCTTGAAGACCCTACTATGTACAGATGCATAGTAGGAAGTTTGATTTATATGACTATTACCGGGCCAGATTTGAGCTATGCTGTTGGATTGGTAAGTCAGTTTATGCAGGCTCCAAGGAAACCACATTTGGATGCGGCTAGACGCATACTCAGATATGTGAAGTCCACATTACAGTATGGACTATTTTATGAGACTGGGGTTCAGATACAGTTGCATGGATACACTGATGCTGATTGGGCTAGTAGTATTTCTGATAGACGATCTACCAGTGGATATGTGTTCTCTTTTGGGAGTGCTGCAGTCACTTGGAGCAGCAAGAAACAGCCTACAGTTACCTTGTCGAGCACAGAGGCTGAGTACAGGGGTGCAGCAATGGCTGCATGTGAGGTAGCTTGGTTGCATAAGCTACTTTATGATATGCATCAGCCTACAGATGGGCCAGTTGTCATTTATTATGACAACATGAGTAGTATACACTTGGCAAATAACCTAGTCTATCATGCTAAAACAAAGCACATTGAGGTGCATTATCACTATGTGCGGGAGAGGGTTTTACTAGGTCTTATTGATCTAGTTTATGTCAGCACAGAGGATCAGGTAGCTGACATATTCACGAAGGCATTGGGCGCAGAGAAGCTGCGCAAGTTCAGAGACTTGCTTGGTGTGCAGGAATTGGGATTGAGCTCGAGGGGGAGTGTTGAGATATCGAGCTCCACTCGTGATATGCCATGGTGACCGTTGTGCATTTATGTCACCGACTTGTTAGTTGTTTGCAGATGCGGTTGGTACACTGCCCATGAATAATAGCTAGATGATAGCTATCCTTATCTACTCTAGTTCATGGCTCAGTTAGTATGCCACCTTAGTTAGTTGAGTTTGGTTTGAGACCCATATATAGGGTTCTTCTATTTCTATGTACTAGAGTTCTTTTTGGCTTACACAACTAAGAAGAGAAAAACTGTTTTCAGCCTCCACCCTTGTGTGTATTCCCCCATTGTGCAAGCAAGAAAGCTACAAGTGAGACTCCTTCCTTCTCTCCCATAATCTTGACACTTACAGCACCCACCAACCTCAAACAGTTGAGGGGATTCCTAGGCCATGTGGGTTACTATAGAAGGTTCATAGCCCATTTTGCAACAAAGGCAACCCCCTTGCACAAGCTTCTGAGGAAAGATGCAGAGTTTATTTGGATGGAAGAATGTGACAAAGCCTTCAACACTCTAAAGCAGTGTTTGATTCAGTCACCCATCCTGCAACCTCCTAATTGGACAAAGGAGTTTCATGTACACACTGATGCATCAATTGAAGGCTTAGGTGCGGTCCTATGCCAGAAGGGAGCCTCAAAGCTAGAGCAGCCCATCTATTATGCAAGCCAAAAAGTCACTGATAGAGAGAGGAACTATACAGTCACCGAGCTGGAGTGCTTGGCAATGGTGTTTGCCCTAGAGAAGTTTCGCCACTACCTACTGTCTACCCACTTTAAATTTTATGTGGATCATGAGGCCCTGTCCTTCCTGATGAACAAAGCAGATGTGAAAGGACGAATAATGAGATGGCTCCTTCTATTCCAGGAGTTCGACTTTGAGGTAATTACCAAACCTAGTCGTTCCCATGTTCTGGCTGATCATCTGTCGCATATCCCGTAGACTGCAGACGGGGAGCAGGATGATCCAGACCTCCCTGATGCTTCCCTATTCATGGTAGAAACTGTAACCCCCTGGTATATAGACATTGCCAATCTGCTAGCAACCCAACAGTACCCTCCTGGCATTTCTAGTCGGGAAAGGAAGAAGCTTATGTTAGAATTAGCCCCCTACACCCTGTTAGGTGGTACACTGTACAAGAAAGGCAAAGATGAAGTGCTCAGAAGATGTGTTGCAGGAGATGAGATTGGGATTGTTTTGAAGACTTGCCATGACGAGCCATGTGGAGGCCACTTTGCAGGAGAAGCTACAGCTAGGAAGGCTCTGCTAGCAGGTTACTAGTGGCCGACCATTCATAAGGATGCCTATGACTACTGCAAGCGATGTGATGCCTGTCACAGAGGATGGGAAAACCCACCAAGACCAGCGCCATGCCACTGCAACCTATCCTTACTTTAAAGCCGTTCGAGAAGTGGGGCATTGACTTCATCGGCCCAATTGATCCACCTACCAGATGAAAGCAGAATAGATACATCTTAGTATGTATGGATTATGTCACAAAGTGGTGTGAAGCTAAAGCCCTAAAGCGGGACGATGGTAAGAGCATGGCCCTGTTCATGTACGAGAATATCATCACCCGTTTTGGTAGTCCCCTAGAGCTGGTAAGTGACAGAGGCACTCATTTCATTAATAAAGTCATGAAAGAGCATCCTCTACTCGATTCTGACAAGGACGATTGCCGCACATCGTCGTGATTGGGATGATCGACTTACAGAGGCCCTCTGGGCGTACAAAACCTCCCATAAAGCAGCAACAGGACAGACACCCTTCCAGCTGGTGTATGGTACAGAAGCTGTTTTCCCTGTTGAACTGGAATTGCCCTCTTTGTGAGTGGCTATCAAAGAGCATTTGGGGGATGATGAGTCACTGCAACATCGTCTCTTGCACTTGGAATGTTTGGATGAAACTCACAGGATGGCTCTACAGTGCATGGAACCCACGCAAGCTCGACGTAAGGCCTACCATGACAGCTTCATCAAGCACAAGGAGTTCAAAGAAGGTGATTTGGTCCTAGCCTATGATTCACGATTTGGCAAGTTTCCTGGCAAGCTTCATTAGAGGTGGATGGGCCCATATAAGGTACTTGCTGTCAACCCTAATGGCTCTGTCCAAGTGCAGACCGTTGATGCCTTTGATGATCCCTTCCTGCTTAATGGCTATCGCCTGAAGAAGTACTTCCCTCCTTGGGGATCTTGACAATCACAGTCACCTGATCCTTTCCCCCGTTGGCGTGGCCCTATAACTCTTCTGATGCTACTTCTGATAGCCATTCTTCAGTCACTCCTGATAAAATGGACGCAACCCTTTGTCCCCTCAGCCCCACCTCCCGCCCCTGATCTCTTATCCTCTATTTTCCACCAGCGGCAATGGCGAGGATGGTTCTAACAAATGGTATTTCTACCATTCCCTTGCTTAATTCGAAAAATAAAAAAATACATATCGGTCATGGGAGAAAAGGACTTCTGTCCCTGTCATGCCGACCTATTCTTCGAGAAAAGGTGGAGACACCCTCGGGAATAGGAGAAAAAAAACAAACAAAAAAAGAGAAAAAAAACCCAAAAAAGAGAAAAAAAACTGTTATGGGAGAAAAGGCAGAAATTCCCTGTCATAACATGCCTCGTTCCAAGAAAAGGTGGTCAACACCCTTGGGCGAGAAGCTGGTTGTAAAAAAGGTGGCAACACCTAGTAGTCCAGAAAGTGGATTCATCAGTTGACATCCCCAGGATCTAGTTCCGAAGTTGCCTCCTTTGGTACGCTATGTCCTGTGCCTTTCTACAGAGCGTTTGACAGTCCTCTAGCAAACGCCATGTTCCTATCTAACACAACGTTCAATCTGATGGCTACCTCCCTGGGTACGCCTCTTCAACAAATGACGACGCGATCTTCATCGACAAACAATCGAGTGACACGAGCTTTCATCCTAACCGGATGGGGAAGCGAGTATGGGTTGCCCTCTGTAACTATCAAACGAGTGTGAGACAGAGGGTGGGGTGAGTGACCAGTCTTTCCCTTCAAATCAAATGAGAGGTACGATGTGTGAATGGAGTGTTGCACGCACAGGATGGGCCTCTCAATGCACAAAGCACGATCTATTCCTGTGCACTGCACCATATGGCTCCCTGGTCTTCCTTCTTGCACTGTATGCTGGCACAAGGTGGGATGCACAGTTGCACCATCAAATGCGCACAAGGCATACAACCTTTGCACAAGTGACCGTGAGGATTACATCAACGGGTTTCAGGACATGGCTGCCCTCTGTATCTTTCAACAGAGTGTGAGACAGAGGGTGGGATGAGTGTGACTAGATTTTCTTCAATCAATTACCGAGAGGTGCAGATTGAGGGACGTTACGACCTTTGAAGTCAGGTACATTTCTGTTTCCCTATGCACCCACAGGCTGGGTTTCTACCGTCATCATAGGACACATCACCCTGTTCTGTACACTACACTGTAAGGCTCCCTAGCCTTCCTCCTTGCACCTATGCCAGACGGGTTGGACGCACTAATGCACCATCAACTGTGCACCCTGGCATACTCCTCTGCACCATCCCCTTTGTCAATTCCTAAACCGGGTGTGAGATATGGGTTTCAATCATTATTCATCGAGTGATGTTCGTAATGGGGCGAGTGACTGTTCTCTCATCCCATCTGAGTGCTGTAAGCTGAGTGGCTATCCTTCGTCAGCGACACCGACCCAACGAGATTCATCCATTAGCTACCTCCCTGGGTGCTGTTACATGGTCCCTGCCATGTTGGACACGTCTGTTGCAGAGCGAGCTCTGGTACCTCCTACCGCCGCCTGAGACATAGCGCGCGACATCGACATTCGATTTCAACTATCTGCCACACTGGCCAAGTTTTCATAACCCTATCTCCTGATCGCACGTGTATGTTAAGGTGTTAAGTGTGGGGACGTCAGCGTCTAGTCTGTTGTCGAATCGTAGGTTGTCGTGATGCATTTCCCTTGCCGTTAATGTTTTAAGTGTGGGGACGCGTCCTTGTACGTCTATGTGGCATACCGCCCTGCATATGCCTCACTTTGATTATGCATGTATGCCATGACTTTCTTTTGCCTTCCTGGGGTCCCTTCCCCACCCACCCGTCCACTGTCATCCCTCCCTTGTGGCTGTTCCTCCTCCATTTCTCCCTTATTTTGATGTGTCTCTATGTGAATGCACCCTCCGTTCAGCAGAATCCCCATCTGCCCTTATAGCCCTATTTATCCCTTCGAACTGTCCACTTTTCCCTTCTACCCACCCCTATTCCGATGCACGGTTTTTGAGTTATTAATTTTTTGCAGTATTTTGCGTACATTAGACGGGTTTCCATGTGACCGCATCTTGCTTGCTTCGGAATGGTGATATGACATGATAGCCCTGTCCTCCCCTTCCTCCCTGACATTTTTCCTTTTTACTCCATGTCATTTCGATGCACGGTTTGTCCAATATTAATTTTTGCGGTTTTTTGGGACCTTTTC
Source organism: Lygodium microphyllum (assembly GCF_053477565.2). Taxonomy (NCBI): domain Eukaryota; kingdom Viridiplantae; phylum Streptophyta; class Polypodiopsida; order Schizaeales; family Lygodiaceae; genus Lygodium; species Lygodium microphyllum. The sequence continues at coordinate 128,475,838 of NC_141160.1, read as the reverse complement.
GTGCATCTTTTTGACATTTTTCCATGTGAACCTGCCTTGTTTGCATCGGAATTCTTGTTTGACTTGACAGCTGTGTCCACCGCGCCTTTCCCTACATTTTTCCTTTTTTCTTCCCCCTATTCCAACCTCCAGATTTTTAATTATTAATTTTTCAAAGTGTTTTCGAGTGTCTTTTTGGTATTTTTTAAGCATGTGAACGCCTCCTAACCCTGTCGGAATTGCATTTTAACATGACAGCCCTGTGCAACCCCTTCCCCTGCACATTTGTCATTTGTACTGCCCTCTGTTTTGGTGAAACGATCTTCTATTATTAATTTCCGACCGTATTTGCATGTATCCTTTTTCCGTTTATCCCATGTGAACGCATCCTATCTCAGTCGGAACTGTGTTTTGACGTGATAGGGTTGTCGGGCGCATTCTTTTGCACATTTTTCCTTCTTCCTGCACTTTATTCAGATGCACGGATTTCCCGAAATTAATACTCGTCCGTGTTTTCGGGGCCGTTTTTCATGTTTTTTTTGCATGTGCATTCCCTTTATTCCCCCCGGAACCCCCGTTGACCTTTTCCCCTATCTTCCCCATGCCATTTTGTACATTTTTTGTTTTTACATCATTTTGTTTCGACGATCGGATTGTGAGATATTAATTTTTCTTTATTTTGACGTGTCTCGCGCGACTCGTCTCGCGCGTAAACGCACGCATTTTCGGTTTTATGCGTCTTGCCACGCCCGGTCACGTAAGCGCACCCCGTGCCGACGTCCCAGTGCCGTTCCAATCCCACCACCGCAAATTTTTTTACCCCTGCCCCGTGCATGCACGCGGGACGGGGGCGTGCCCTCTTTCCCTCACTATTTCTTTTTCCCTTTCTTTATTATTTTATTACTTAATTCTTTTAATTAATTAATTAATTAATTCTTTCTCTCCCCCAACGGGCACCCCCTGTCCCAACCACCCTCTATCTCTCTCTCTCTTCTTCTTTTCCCTCTTTCTCTCTCCCCGACACCTTCCTCCCCCTCTCCCTTCACCCTCCTCCCCAACCATCTCCCCCCCATCCCCTCCTCCTCCTGCTCCCTCCGCCTCCATTCCCTCCTCCCTCCTCGTCATCTTCTCCCCCCTACTCCCCCGCCTCTCCCTTCTCCTGCCCGCCCTGGTGCCGCTCACCCTGGTTCTGCCCGCGCCGTGCGCCTCCCTACCAACGCCGCCCTGGTTCCGTCGCCGCCGGCTCCGACCTGCCGCCCGCCTGCCTGGAGTCGCCTGTCGCTCGCCCGTGGTGCACCTTGAGCCGCCCTCCGCCAGCGCCTCCGCCCTCATTGCCACTCCCTCCCTCCTCCTCCTTCATCCTCCTTCCCTTCCTCCTTCTCCATCTCCTTCTCCACCACCTCCTTCCTCTCCCTCCCACTGACAGCCACCCACCTCCCCCCCTTAACCAACCCCCAACCCCCCTCCAACTAACCCAACCCCCTTCCAACTAACTCAACCCCCGGTTCCTCTAACCAACCCCTCCCCCTAAGCCCCTTTCCCCTACCCCCTTCCTAAGCCCCCTCCCCCATCATAGCCCCTATTCACCCCCTCTCGCAGCGAGCCACCCGCATCGACAAATCAGATAAAAAAACCACCTCAAAACCCGAGGTTCTCGCACGGCAACCCGTATTGTGGTCTATTATTGCGTTTCTGCATCAGCGGCGGCCGTTTGCGTGCGTGTACGCGTGGTCGTGTCTTTTTGCGACTGTTCACGCGCGGGACGCGTGTTTGGACTTGTCAGTGCAGTGGTGCGTGCTCGTTCGTTCACACACAGCTGTTCACGCGTGTTCGGGTATTCCTTTTTGAAATCCCGAAAATCATTTTTTAATCACAAAATCCATTAAACACATTTAAAATTTAAAAAAAATCATAAAAAATTCAAAACAAATTCTAAAAAATTACCGAAAATTGCTAAAACCTTTTCCCATAGTTTCATAGTTTTTCTTCTTGAAAAATCCTATTAAAAAATTCCTGCAAATTCCAAATTGGCTGAAATTCTTTCTAAATTGATGGAAATTGATAAAAAATCTAGAAAAATACATAAAAATCAAAAAATAATTTTTAAAAAAATAAAAATTTCAAAAAATCACATTTACCCTCTTTCCTATTTTGGACATTTTCTAAAAAAAATATTTACATAATGTTGGAAATTTATTTCTTTTTGGAAACATCTCATGACAATGTATTTATTATAAACAAAAATTTTCAAAACTCCCCAACATCAAATGAACATTTCCATCACATTGAAACAATATGGGTTTCCATCCTCGTCGTGGGAAAATTTAGGTTCTTGGTTAAAAATTAAAAAAAAAACACACAAATAAACAAAAAACACCACAAACTAAAAACATAAAAACCCTACCAATCAACACATCCAAATAAATCCAAGACATGCATTTTTTTTTTCTTCTTTTCTTTTGGTCATCCGTTTCATTGTTCTTTGTCGTAGTCACGGTGTTAGCTCATTTTTGTTTTTCTATCCAATAGGACGACTCTTGGCAGTCAATTGTTTGACCGTTTTGTGGATTTTTGTGGACTGGGCATTCCACTTTTGGAGGTTGTGATTTCAGACTTTGTAGGAAGACCCACACATTACCAGGTTCCTTCCTTTTTCCCCCTCTCACTTGCACAATAACACACATTAATTGTAAATAAAATCAACCGAACATTGCACACACATAATTAAGAGACTGCACCTTATAAATTTTAAATAAAATGAACCAAAATTTAATTGTAAAAAGAACCCCTGTCGTTGCATGAACATCTTTGCACCCTAACCCACATAAGTTGTAAATTAAATTCAATTCACCAATGCACACACACACGCGTTTCAGACACATTAACTTGTAATTAAAATCAACCCCCGAAGTCACGCATGCATGCACGCAAGTGCCATACATCATCTAATTATAACAAGGAACTACATTAGTAGAGCCTAGTCAATCAGTCCAGTTGTGTCAAAATCTGAGTGGGGCTGGGTTACGATGTCGACTCACCATGCATTAACGGGTTAATTTAATAATGAACTATGCTTAATTGTTTATATAATAAAAAATGAGTCGTTAGTTTCACTCACACACTCCGCCGCACTGTAGGACGTGAACGCTACGTGGGAGTGGGAGTAGTAATTTGACATTGGTCAACATGGTCTTTATTCTCGTTTTTAGTCAGAATATTTGATTGCATCATGATTTTTTTTTGAGTCTCTGTCTGGGCTACGGAATGTAGTTTTATTTTATTTTCTGCCTGATACGTGGTTACAGGGTGCATGTATGTGTGCATAGCATGAAGCTTTCGGTCGCACGTGTGTAGAGGTCATGCTGTTTTTTTCTAAGATGTGGTTTGCCTGGGGGTTGTTATGGTCCAGTCAGTCGTGTCAATTAATTGGTTTCCTGTAGATGGTCTCAGTCTTGGTTTTGTTTTTGGGTTTTGCAGGTTTTCTTTTTGTTTTCATGGTTGTGTGTGTGTGGTTTTTTTTTACCATAGTCTGAATGGCACCTCTTTCTACGCCTCCAATTGTGGTCCAACATGTTCCTCTTGCGGTCCATGACTATTCTCTTTTGTTAGAGGCAGATTGTATTTGACGAGCTGGCCTTCGCCCATTTGTGGCTCTCACTTTACCACCTATGGATGAGAAGCTGTGTTATTCTTTCCTCACTTCTTACAAAAACTAGTCTGGCCTGGCTTATAACCGGACATTCTGTTTATCAGTAGCCAATATCAGTGAAGCATTATGTTTGCCCTTATCTACTTCCTTTGTGCCCAGCGGGCGGTAACCAGCTACTGGCTGAGGAGATAGTCACACTGATGAAGAAGGAAACTTCCACCCCCTTGCTCCTTAACCAGCTCATTAATAGCTCAAGGGTGTCTGTTGCCCACATTTCTTCTCCAGCCTGGAAGCAGTTATGCCAATTTCTACAGGACCGGTTCATGTCAGGAAAGGTTGTATCCAAATACCTATCAAAAGAATTATTCACAGCTTCTGTGAAGATTCTGGAGGGAGCTAAATTCAACTGGGCAAGTTTCCTGTTATCTAAGATGGATCAGCATTTCCAACATGTCAGGAAGGGTCAAAGTAGTAATATTTCTTATGGTGCCTTCCTACAGAGGATCCTTACTTTTGCACCTCCTCCTGGTGGTGTTCCAGTGCCAGATCCAGCTCCTTTACCAGTGCAGCCTACAGTATCAGTTTCTTCTCCTAGGCCCATGCAGCTTAATTCAGAAGATGAGGAGTCGTCTGTTATTTTTTCTAGAAAGAAATGCCTTCGCACAAAGGGACCTTCCAATCCTTGTGTCCAAGATCCACTGGTGCAAACATCCACTCCTGCTGTGTCTAGCAGTGCCCTTCCTTCATTCCTTTCCTATACCAATCTATTTGCTGCTCAAAAGGAAGGAAAATTAGATTCACAGATCCCTTCATCATTACAAACCATTTTAGCTGGACCCATGCTTCCGCAGATGGTTTCTAATGTCCAGTATACTCTGGAAACTTCCCTTACTTCCTGTCTTCAGACACTGTACACCAGTGTTTACACTTCCATGCAAGACAAGGTGGATTCCCTCACTAGTCAATTGAGTAAGGCACTGGAGGATTTGTCTTCAGAAAGGGCTACCCTCAGTGATATCCACAATCAGATGACTACTGCCATAGCCTTAATGGATTCATAGAAGGTCACTATTCAAGAGCTAGAAGCTAAGGTTGTTAAACTAGAGGAAGAGAATGCATCTTTGATGCTTGAGAATAATTCTGCCCTTGCAGAGATGGTCACTTTGGCTAGTAAGCTTGCTACCAGTGAGGGTCAGTTTCAGCAATCTCAGGACACTGTAGAGTCCCAATAAAAACTCATTGACGAACTTAATCAGAAGGTGGATGTTCTTTTTGTTTCCCCTCCTACTCCCGTATTTTTTGTTGTGTTATCCCAAGAGGAGCTTAATCAGTTGCAACATAAGGCTAAGCTCTGTGATGGGTTCTCAACTAAGGTTGATCGCCTTCAGCAGCGGATGGATTGTGTACAGAATGATTTTGTCCATTATACTGAATTGGTGTCACCTCCTCCATCCTTTTGGGTGAAATATCATCAACAGAGGTTTGCCTTATATATCTCTTTGAGCAATGTGGATTTAGAGTCTCCAGAGGATGGATGGTCCAATCTCTAGCCTGCGGATCTCTTACGAGCTGTTTTGGATAGATTTGTGGATGACTTGATTTCCCATGAGGTCCAGTTACTCTCTTTCATGTATCTTACAGGCTATCTACAGATCCCTGATGAGGAAGATTTAAACATTTATGTGGGAGATGTCATCTTACAGGCAATGATGTATGTACATTCAGTTGAGCTTCTGTTAGCAGAGAGTTTACGAACTTATCATGAGCAGATGTCTTGGTGCAAGGGATATGCTTGGCATCCACCTTTGGAGGATGTTGCTTTGGAACCTCGCCGCCTCAGAAGTGTCTTTCATAAATCAGATATCGAGCCTCTTCAATCTCAGTTGTTGAGCTTCATTGCTGATAAGCCATTATTTACTGAGTCTTTCTTTCAGGATTTAAATTTTCGATGTTCTATTTATCCTTTAGATCCTGCTGATCTTTTATCATATTCTCTAATGTCTTATCGTTTTCCATTATATGTTTCTCTTCTTTCATCTAGTCCTGATAATATTCCTCTCTTGTCATTTAGGATTTCCTCACATTCTAGTGTTCACTATATGTCCTTTCATTGCTGATCCTACATTATCTCCTACTCCTTCTGACATTCCACCTACTGTTCCTCCTGTTCCTTCAGTTTTTCCAACAGAATCCCTTCATACATTTTTGATGTATTCTCCATCTTTTCCACCTTCTTTATCCCTTCAATTACCCTCTTTTTATGATATGTCCTATCCTCCATTACAATGCTCTCCTTTCATTCCATTACCCTCTCCGATAGATTATATTAACCTTCCTCCCCAAATAGTGCTGGATACCCTAGGGTATGATGGTGACATCCTTCGTAGAAGACAGTGGACATTACATGATTCAGTGACAGGTCCAGTGTTTAATTGGCCTCTCATTCAAGGGTCCTGGGATACTTCTACAACATGTTTCAATTTTTACCTCCACTTTGCTAGGGTACATGGTACTTCTGGAGATACCACAGTTCGTCTTGCTGCTCATTTTTCTTGGTATCTTGCGTTCATGCATCATCAGTCACATTTGAATACTCGTAAGGGTATCCCTCAGATGCTGATTAATCCAAATGAGGATGTAGCAGTTGCTCAAATGGATCTCTTATATTATTTTGCATAGGCCTTCCCTACCAGATTCATCATTTTATCGGAAAGGATGTGTTGCCTACAATTCCTCCAAAATGTACCTCAGTACTCTGTGGATGAAAACAAAGCCTTGGACCGTCTTAAAATTAGTATGCAGTTTAAGAAGAAATACCTTCATCCTACTTAGTAGGAGGGTTTTCTTGATTGTATCCACTCTCTTCTTTTTAATGGAAATTTCTTCTTTCTCTTTAACATTTTTGAGGTTTTGTGCCATTTTTGAGGGACGAACAGGGCTGTAAGGGCAGATGGGGAGTCCGCTGAACGTAGGGTGCATTCACATGGAAACACATCGAAATAAGGGAGAAAGAGAAAATGGAGGAGGAACAGCCCCAAGGGAGGGGTGATAGTGGAAGGGTGGGTGGGGAAGGGACCCCAGGAGGGTAAAAGAAAGTCATGAAGTACATGCATGATCCAAGTGAGGCATACGCAGGGCGGTATGCAATGTAGACACACAGGGATGCGTCCCCACACATAAAACATTAACGGATAGGGTTGATCGAGCAACAGGGACCTAATACCACACAACAAACCAACCACTAACGTCCCCACACTTAAAGCATGAACATCACTGACAACAAAAAGGGTAGGGTTAGAAAAACTTGGCCCATGTTGTCGAGAATCAAGGTTGACTGTCGATGGCACATCCACTATCATTGTCGGCTAAAGGAGGTACCAAGGTATCTTCACAACACACATCCTTCGTGGCAGGGACCACGCGGCAGCACCCAGGGAGGTAGCTGGTGGATGAATCTCGTTGGGTCGGTGTCGCTGACGAAGGAGAGTCACTCAGCTTACAGCACTCAGATGGGATGAGAGAACAGTCACTCGCCCCATTACGGACATCACTCGATGAATAATGATTGAAACCCATATCTCACACCCAGTTTAGGAATTGACAAGGAGATGGTGCAGAGGGAGTATGCCAGGGTGCACAATTGATGGTGCATTAGTGCGTCCAACCCGGCTGGCATAGGTGCAAGGAGGAAGGCAAGGGAGCCTTGTAGTGTAGTGTACAGAACAGGGTGACGTGTCTTGTGATGACGGCAGAGACCCACCCCGTGGGTGTATAGGGAAAAGAGAACATACCTTACTCCAAAGATTGTAACGTCCCTCAATCCTCACCTCTTGGTAACTGATTGAAGAAACTCTAGTCACACTCAGCCCACCCTCTCTCTCACGCTCTGTTGATAGATATAGAAGGCAGCCATGTCTTGAAACCCGTTGATGTAATCCTCACAGTCACTTGTGCAAAGGTTGTATGCCTTGTGCGCATTTGATGGTGCAATGGTGCATCCCGCCCTGTGCCGGCATATGGTGCGAGAAGGAAGGCCAGGGAGCCTTATAGTGCAGTGCACAAGAACAAATCGTGCTTTGTGCATTGAGAGGCCCATCCCATGCATGCAACACTCCATTCGCACATCTCACCTCTCATTTGATTTGAAAGGAAAAGACTGGTCACTCGCCCCACCCTCTGTCTCACACTCGTTTTATAGTTACAGAGGGCAGCCCATACTCACTTCCCCATCCGGTTAGGATGAAAGCTCGCGTCACTCGATTGTTTGTCAATGAAGATCGCGTCATTGTTGAAGAGGCGTACCCAGAGAGGTAGCCATCGGATCGAACGTTGTGTTAGATAGGAACATGGCGTCTGCTGGAGGACTGTCAAATGCTCCGCAGAAAGGCACAGGACACAGCGTACCAAGGGAGGCAACTTCGGAACTGGATCCTGGGGATGTCAACTAATGAATCCACTTTCTGGACTGCTGGGTGTTGCCACCTTTTCCACAGCCAGCTTCCCGCCCAAGGGTGTTGACCACCTTTTCTTGGAACGAGGCTTGTTATGACAGGGAATTTCTGCCTTTTCTCCCATAACCGTTTTTTTTTCTTATTTTTTTGGTTTTTTTTCTCTTTTTTCTTGTTTGTTTTTTTTCTCCTATTCCCGAGGGTGTCTCCACCTTTTCTCGAAGAATAGGTCGACATGACAGGGACTGAAGTCCTTTTCTCCCATGACCGATATGTATTTTTTTCTTTTTTGAATTAAGCAAGGGAATGGTAGAAATACCATTTGGCAGAACCATCCTCGCCACTGCTGCTAGCGGAAAATAGAGGATAAGAGATCAGGGGCGGGAGGTGGGGCTGAGGGGACAAAGGGTTGCATCCACTTCATCAGGAGTGACTGAAGAACGGCTATCAAAAGTAGCATCAAAAGAGTTACAGGGCCACGCCAATGGGGGAAAGGATCAGGTGACTGTGATTGTCAAGATCCCCAAGGAGGGAAGTACTTCTTCAGGCGATATCCATTAATCAGGAAGGGATCATTAGAGGCATCAATGGTCTGCACTTGGACAGAGCCAGTAGGGTTGACAGCAAGTACCTTATATGGGCCCATCCACCGCTGTTGAAGCTTGCTAGGAAACTTGCCAAATCGTGAATCATAGGCCAGGACCAAATCACCTTCTTTGAACTCCTTGTGCTTGATGAAGCTATCAGCCATCCTGCGAGTTTCGTCCAAACATTCCAAGTGCAGGAGACGACGTTGCAGTGAATCAGCGTCCCCCAAACGATCTTTGATAGCCACTCACAAAGAGGGCAATTCCAGTTCAACAAGGAAAACAGCTTCTGTACCATACACCAGCTGGAAGGGTGTCTATCCTGTTGCTGCTTTATGGGAGGTTTTGTATGCCCAGAGGGCCTCTGTAAGTCGATAATCCCAATCACGACGATGTGCGGCAATCATTCTTGTCAGGATCGAGCAGAGGATGCGATTGGTGACTTCGACTTGGCCGTTGGCTCGAGGGTAGTAAGGAGTGGACTTGCGATGGCAGATCTTATACAACTCTGTCAACTCTTCCATGACTTTATTAATTAAATGAGTGCCTCTGTCACTTACCAGCTTTAGGGGACTGCGAAAATGGGTGATGATATTCTCGTACATGAATAAGGCCACGCTGTTACCATCGTCCCTCTTTAGGACTTTAGCTTCACACCACTTTGTGACATAATCCGTACATACCAGGATGTATCTGTTATGTTTTCTTCTGGTGGGAGGATCAATGGGACCCACAAAATCAATCCCCCACTTCTCGAACGGCTTCAAAGGAAGGTTAGGTTGCAGTGGCATAGTGCTGGTCTTAGTGGGTTTTCCCATCCTTTGACAGGCATCACATCGCTTGCAGTAGTCATAGGCATCCTTATGAATGGTTGGCCACTAGTAACCTGCTAGCAGAGCCTTCCTGGCTGTAGCTCCTCCTGCAAAGTGGCCTCCACATGGTTCGTCATGGCAAGCCTTCAAAACAATCCCAATCTCATCTCCTGCAACACATCTTCTGAGCACTTCATCTTTGCCTTTCTTGTACATTGCACCGCCTAACAGGGTGTAGGGGGCTAATTCTAACATAAGCTTCTTCCTTTCCCGACTAGAAATGCCAAGAGGGTACTGTTGGGTTGCCAGCAGATTGGCAATGTCTGCATACCAGGGGCTTACAGTTTCTACCAGGAATAGGAAAGCATCAGGGATGTTTGGATCATCCTGCTCCTCGTCTGCAGTCTACGGGATACGCGACAGATGATCAGCCAGAACATGGGAATGACCAGGTTTGGTAATTACCTCAAAGTCGAACTCTTGGAATAGAAGGAACCATCTCATCATTCGTCCTTTCACGTCAGCTTTGTTCATCAGGAAGGATAGGGCCTCGTGATCCACAAAGAACTTGAAATGCGTTGACAATAGATAGTGTCGAAACTTCTCTAGTGCAAACACCATTGCCAAGCACTCCAGTTCGGTCACTGTATAGTTTCCTTTCCTATCAGTGACTTTTTGGCTTGCATAATATATCGATTGATCTAATTTCGAGGGGCCCTTTTGACATAGGACAGCACCTAGCCCTTCAACTGATGCATCGGTGTGTACATGGAACTCCTTCGTCCAATCAGGAGGTTGCAGGATGGGTGCCTCAATCAGACACTACTTCAGAGTGTTGAAGGCTTTGTCACATTCTTCCGTCCAAATAAACTCTGTATCTTTCCTTAGAAGCTTGTGCAAGGGGGTTGCCTTTGTTGCAAAATGGGCTACGAACCTTCTGTAGTAACCCACATGGCCTAGGAATCCCCTCAACTGTTTGAGGTTGGTGGGTGCTGTCAGAGCTGCAATCTTCTCAATCTTTGCAGGGTCTGTTGATATCCCTTGTGCAGAGACAATGTGGCCCAATAGAACTCCAGAAGAGACTCCAAAGATGCATTTTTTAGGGCTGAGGGAGATCCCATACTCCCGAAGCATTGTTCCAAATGTCCCCAGTGTTTAAGAATCAGACTGTAAACACAGAAGTCATCCAAATATACCTCAATAAAGTCGTGCAGATGATTTTTGAATGCGGCCATCATGACTCGCTGGAAGGTAGCAGGGGCATTGCAGAGTCCAAACAGCATCACTTGGTAAGCGTAGGTCCCCCATTCTGTGGTAAAGGTTGTTTTGGACTTATCTTCTTCTGCTATCTGCACTTGGTTGTATCCATTGAAGCCATCTAACAAGGAGTAAAGCTCATGTCCTGCCACTGTGTCTAACAGCTGGTGTGTAAAAGGGATAGGAAAGTGAACCTTCTTCGTCTTGGAATTCAACTTGCGGAAATCCACACATATACGAAGCTTGCCATTCTTCTTGGGTATAACCATGATGGGTGAGACCCATTCATTGTTGGCCACTGGATAGATGAAGTTCGCTTCCAAAAGCTTCAACAGCTCTGCCTTCACTAGTGTGGGATAATTCGGGTTCATTCGCCTCTGTCGTTGCCGTACTAGCTTGGCATCAGGCTCCAAGTCAATATGATGCTGACATATTGTGGGATCAATCCCCTTTAGGTCTTTGTAGGACCATGCAAACATGTCCAAATTCTCTTTCAACAAGTTGTACAAGGTTGACAACTCCTCTTTTGGTAGGCTGCTACCCACCTTCAAGTGGCATTCAGTGCCATCTTCATCCACCAAGGTTAACTGCCTTGCACCTTCTACTTCACGTATGAAGGTCCCACGAACTGCTTCTGGGTACAAATCTGACTCCTTCAAGGGGGTGGTGTCCTCTTCTGATGTCCCACTAGACCCAACGTCTTCTTTCAGTAAGGACTTAGGTTGCTCCTTGAAATGTTGAAATGGGATCAGCGCAGTCTCAGTTTTGGTTTGAATGTTAATTACCTTAGAGCTTGAGGACTCCTCTTAAGAGAATGCATCCAGGAATGTTACATAACAGGGGCTCTCGGAATTTTGTTGTGGCCTTGGGACTGGTACTTGTTGACAAGGAACATCATCATCATCCTTTCTTGACAAGTGTGGATGGGTGCAACAAGAACCACTGATAAGAGACGGCTTATTTTGCTTGATCCACTTCTTATATAGGCTTTGCCTATGGAAAGATCCATTTACCAATCCAAAGGGTACCATTGCCATTCTGTCCCACATCATGGAGTCTTCTGCTTCTGAAGCTTCTGGAACTCCCTCCTCATCTATGCCTTCTGTGGGTGGAGTGATTTCCTCTGTCTCACTTTCAAATTCTCCTTCTTCAGATTCATCATCATCCTCTTCAGACTCCGGCTCTGCCTCTGTAGGCGCTCTGTAAGAGAAGAATAGGTCCTCTGCTTCGCCTTCTGCCTCTGTCTCTGGCTCTGCTATGGCCATGTAACAGGGAGAGCAGTACATCCATGATTCTATCTCGCTGTCAGAAGTGATTCCAGAAATCGTTCCTGGTTCAGGCAAGAAGTATTCACCCATTGATAATAGCTTTGCATCTTTTGGGAGTTGGCTTACAGTACCCACTGTTAGGGAATGTGCCTCTGTTTTCTTGGGAAGGATCTATCTGACAACATCTTCTTCTACTGATGTTCCATCTATAGCCTCATTGGGGGAGTCAGAAGATAATTCCAAGGAGGTGGATCCATGTCCTTTCTGAGCACCATATAGCTTCAGCACCACTTTATTGGGTCCTCGACCCAAGGTCAAGGTTCCGTTGAACCAATCCGTCCTTGCTCTGGCTTCAAAAAGCCATGGTCTACCCAGTAACAGGGGGTAGGATGTACCATAAGAGTTTATTTTCACCACCAGATAGGTTAGCCAATAATCTTTTCCAGCCATTGTAGTCTTCACATATGGGAGAATGCCCAAAGGCTTGATTCTGCTCTAATCCGCTAGTCTGATGAGCCATTGAGTTGGTTGCACACCTTGTAGGCCTAGATCCTTCACTGTCACATCCGTCATAATGTTCACTAATGAGCCACCATCAATCAGTGCATTTGCAATAAAGCAGCCTTCTATCCACACGCCAGTCTCTGGGGTACCAGGATCTAGGAAGGCGTTAGCCACATCCACTTCGTTTACAGGCTCTAGAGCTTTATTGGACTTTGTTGCTGTTGAGGGAGCAATCCTTAAGCCACGTCTTCTTGTCAGTATACTTTTGAACCTTTTTTGGCAACTGGGAGACAACATCAACAATTGTCAGAATGTGAGGTTTGGTTTAAAGGTATCTAGATCTCTAACCAGATCGTATTCCTTAATAGGATCCACTGGCTTCTCTAACCGGTTAGGAAATGGGGCGACACCCATTTTCATTTTCCCTTTTTCTTCCAACAGGGGCATCATGGGAACTTCTTCTGCCACTTATGGCACTTCCTCCTCTTCTATCTCCTGGACTTTTGGTCATGTCTTTGGAGCTGTCTCTGTGACTCTCTATGGCACTGTAGTGCTCTATATGACACTATCAGGCTCTGTTCTGTTCTGTTCTTCTATTGGAAGATTGAACTTCACTGTTCTTGCAGGAGGATTATTTTCTTTCTAGACAGGTGGTTCCTTCTTCTTTGCACGCGTGATGGCGGCAACTTCCAATTCCACTAAATTGGAGGTAGGCTCTTGGGCCTTGGAAGGATTATCAGTAGCACTGTTTTTCACTAGGGCTGGGCTTGGACAGTCTTTTGCAGTATGGCCTTCTCCTTTGCATCGACTGCATAAGGGCTTGTAATCCACTGACCTTCTGGGATTTGGACAATTTGGTGAAATGTGTCCCTTTTCTCCGCATCTGTAATACTCCACTTTTGATCTCCGGACTGTCTTCCTCTGTAACTTTGGGATGGAAATCTCCTTGGACTGAAATTAGGACCAAACTCTCTAGGCTTGGGTCCAATATCCTGTGTTGTCATTTTGGATTCTAGCAAGTTGAATCTTGCGTCTTCTTCCTTCCTTCTCCTATCATGCATATCCTTGAGAGAGCAAATATCCTCTGTATGGTTCTTCCTAAGATAGTAAGAGCAGAAAGCTCCAGGGACTGTTGGCTTTCGGGTACATTCAGTGGCTAAATGGCCTGCTTGATGACACTTACCACACCAAGTATTTGACCGCATCACATCTCTTCCTGCTCCCACAGGAATGGATATATTGGCGGTATTCACCTTCAGCGTCTGCAACTGCTCTGTAATCACATCCATCAACTCCTTTTTGATATTTGCAACTGAGTTGGATAAATAATCCTTCAAGCTTTCTCCTCCGAGGCACTACCAATAGGGTTTTGAGGAGTCTTTGTAATCACTGCATAAACAGGTTGGGTTGGTGCAAAGGGGTCTCTCTTCTAACTCTGATCTAGAGCTCCTGTTGAGACTTGGGGTTGTTGATTCCAGTTGGTAGGGTTCCACTATTGCTGCTGATTTGGCATTGGGGGAATTGTTTGGGACCATTGTTGTTGTGGTTGAACCATCATTTGAGGCATTGATTGTGGCCACTGTGGATTTGTGCACTGTACTGTGATACTGGGGGCATCTATTGGTAGGGGTAGGGGACAGTCCCTAGGATTGTATTTGGTGGGTACATCATTCTTGGCATCAGAGGAGGTGGGACTCCTCTTCCTGGATTCATCGCCAATCTAGCTTCCACTTCATCATACAGTCTTGCACCTTCTGTTGCATCTTGTAGTGTGGCTGGTCTTTGCAGCTCCACAAACTTACGGACTTCTGGTTGTAATCCTGAGAGGAAGACTCCCTTCTGAATGCCATCATCTAGATTATGGTTGGTCCATCTCTTCAGAATGGATTCCATTCGCGAGACATAAGCTTCTACTCTTTCTCTAGAGGACTGACTTAAATTCATGAATTCTTCTCGCATCCGCTCTTCAAAACCTCCACGCCTGAATTTAGTGAGGAAGGCCAACTTTAGGTCGTCCCATGTGCCAAAAGTTCCTGCTGCTTGTCTCTCATACCACTGAAACGCCGCACCCTTGAAAGTGGCGGGGAATATTGCCAACCAATGCTCAGGGGTTCTAGCATTGTTAGCCACACATACTACCATAAACTCTGCTACATGAAGATCAAGGTCTTCATTGTACTCTCCCTTAAAAATTGGCAACGGGTCTACATTCGCTGGCTTGTACTCTCCCTTAAAAATTGACAATGGGACTACATTCGCTGGCCTGTCATCAATATTTCCAGGATGGATCTAGCTTGGAAGTGGACCTCTAGCAGGAGGAGGAAGGGCTTGATGTGCCATTGGGACTTCTGTAAAGAGTTCCGCAAGGGCGTCAAAGGCGGCTTCTCCTGCTAGCTCGTTCTCAGCTTTGATTCTTGCTTTCTCTCTTCTCACGTACCTCTGAAGTCGTTCTACTGCTTGTCTCCTGATGGCGTCATTCATGAGGGGGTTGGCTCCATTATGTTATTAGTGCTCCACAGAGGGATAACAGAAGGCTTCAGTCTCTGGAGGACTCTCATGCCAACATTTCTTCTACTTCTTCCTTTTCAACGTCTCTGAATTTTGCTTTCATGCCACTGCACAGAGGAAGGTATTTGGTTCTGAAGGTGTAAAAATGCATACGTCTAAGCATTGTGGTGGTGCTATCATCATAGTAATGCCAGCTTCTGATGTTTTCAACAGTGTATGTTGTAAAGAACACTCTGTCTACCAACTTCTAGTGGGTTGCCAATTGGACAAACAAAAGATTGTCAGAACACCAAGCATCCCACGTATCTTGCTGTTGAGCGTCTACGAACAAGTCCCAGCTCTGTTCCTTCTTATTTTTGTGAACCTCCACAGACCACGACTCCTGAAGCTTCTTGACTATTTCCCAGTTGATGATGTCTGGAAATTCTTCAATGAAGGCCAAATCCTCCATTGATACTCATTCTCTCTGTCTACTCTTCAGTTTTGTGGGAGGAACTTTGCAACTGTGATGCAACTTTCTACAGCTTCAGAGGGTAGTGAAAACATACCGTCACAGAGGGACTTCATCAGAATGGCATTGTGCTTTCTCCATTGGGAAATGAATCTTTTGTAGAATGTTGCCTTGGAAATGAAGGCTTGCAATTCTTCAAGAGTGGCAGGAACTCTACTATCCATTAATTTACTTCTTTTTCCACATTGCCACTTCTTCCATTTTCAGCCTCTGTTTGTGCTTGTTGATGGCAGTTTTCCCCGGCTATGCACCAAAAACATGGAGCCCCAAGAGAGACACCAAAGAAATAGGGTTTCTACTGCAAGAAAATATATCTTGTCATCATCAACAAGCTTTTTTATTAGGTTTTATATGATCACAATGAAGAAAAGAACACCATGCACAATAAATCTTCATGCAGCATCATGTAGATCTCCCACGGATTTGATAAAATCAACCATATTCTTCATAATCTTCATAATCTCCATCAATATAACAAATAACACAAAGAAATACACCATCTTTAAATGGAAATCAGTCACATATTATTCATCTTCAATGACTTCATAGTTCTCGCTCTCAATCTCTCATACACAATTACACTGTTTTCATAAATTTGACTATCTCTGACTCTCTCTCTCTCTCTCCATCAATAGTACATCATATCCTCACTACAATACTCAATAATCACTCTCAATAATCCTTCTTAGGTCGTGGATACACCTTCCAAAAGGTATGTGTAGTATGAAAGGGCACTAGAGACTTCATAGTGTCATGTGAGATCTGTCTTCTGTCACTGTCTTCTGTAACCTTCTGTAAATCTTCAGCAGTTACTTCTTCACTTCAATTAGCTTGGATAGAGCTTCCATTCATCCTTTCCTAAGACAAAAACACTTCCAAAAATATCCACACATCCATCATAACACTCAACAGAAACAACAGAATAGAACCACAAAGCAACAGAAGTACAAAACAACAGAGCTATAGAAGTACAGAACAACAGAGCTACAGAACCCATAAAAATCATAAAAACCAAAACAAAACCAATTCAATCTTTCATAAACCTCTTCACAGAACTTCAATCATCTCTCAAAACATTCATTCAACCATCTCTACTACCAAAACAGAAACAAAATAGAAGAAAACATAAGAAAATCAAACCTTACAGAACCAAACATCCTCATCAAAAACCATAAAAAACCCTTCAAACTTATCCAAAACTTTTCGAACACTTCAAAATAAACAACCATTTATCATCAAAAACAACAAAAAATTAACCCAAAAACCAACATATTTCACACTCAACACATATATTTATTATTTTTGTATGCGCATGGGCGCACAATTTAAATATTCATTCTTGAAAATTGTATTTGGGCACTACTCAACTCTTGGGCCGCCCAACCACTTTATTCTTTATTTGGAAAAAAGCAAACACAAAAGCTAAAGCATGCTAATTATAAATTTGGACTATTTTTTAGCTTGGAGATGAATAAATTATTAAATACATGCTTTGTGGAGTGCTCACACAAGGCATTGGGGGAGATTGTACCCAATTGGTATTTTTGCCTTATGTCATGCGAGTCTATTCTCTTGAATTTTGAGCTTAAAGTAGAGTTCTTTGTTCTTGAGGACCTTCCGACGCTCGCTATGTACGCATACAACATCCGATTTTTGCAGCTTCGCTCTGATACCACTGGTGCGCAGATCGGATGCTGTACGCTCGCGTAGTGAATACCGGAAGGTTCCCAAGAACAATAGAACTCTACTTTTTGCACAAATTACAAGGTAAAAAGCATGAACGACATGAACAAGAGACCAATTGGGTGCAATCTCCCCCCATGTCTTGTGTGAGTGCTCCACAAAGCATGTATTTTATGTATTAATCATCTTCAAGCTCAAATAATAGCCCAAATTACAAAATAGTAAGCTTTTAGCTTTTGAGTTTGCTTTAACACAAAATAGGAATAAAGCTAACGGGCGGTGCCCAAAGAGTCTGGCATGCCCAATACAATGTCCAAGTAGAAATAACATAATCGTGCGCCCATGAACATACAAAATAATAATAAATATCTGACGCCTCAATAAATAGGCGTGACAAAATATAGGCGTCATGGCTAAGGTATGCGCCCATCAAAATATATTCAATAAATTGAATACTCGCTATCCTCCAATGCTTTCCTCCGCCACTACTGCTATCTCTACACATCAACTGAAGCATTCACAATCGTTAGTAAAATAATACAATTAAACCGACAAAAGTGAATACCTAGCAGTCTTCAGCTACATAAATAAATCAACTGGTTAGAAATAAATCCTAACCTTAATTTATTACGAGTGCGCTCTCTAAACTCATAAACGTTTATTAATTTAATATGCATTTTGAGGAATCACCCGCTATGGAATCACCCATGTACACACTAAATTAATGAAACGCTCGAAAAGGACAGGCGTCCCCATCAACTTCTCGCACAAAGAATCCACTTTGTGTATGAGCCTCGGTCATCAAAGTTTACGGAATCCACCGTAAAACCTCATGGAATCCACCGTGAAATATGCCTCCTGGCATCACATAAGTTCTAACTCAAATCAAGCTTGTTTTCTTGACTGTAAGAGCAATCACAAATTATAAAATCAAGTACAATATGCTGGCATGTATCATATACAACTCTACATCCCATCATTCATACATGATGCCATAGCATGAATCAACTTTGTATGATTACATTTAATGTAGATTGTTAGGGAAAAAAGCTTATGAGTCAATTACAAGGCTTGTAGGGCAAAGAGACTTGCTTAGAGCTTCCAATAGAGTTCCTGATAAGGATAAGTTACCACAACCAAGAAATAAGAGAACAAACTCCTCTTAATTCAACTCAAAGCATCTATGAATGATCTACAAACATTGCCCTGCCTTAGGGGCACATAATACTTGCATATTTTGACAATATGTCTTTTGTAGAGTAAGAAATGAATTAAAAGAATACTAAATCTCTGAATGTGGCTGAAGATATTAGCCCCAAATCAGCCCAAATATCTTTAGGAATTCACCTCTGATGATAGCATAAACTTCCCCTAGCATCGTGTCGGTGCATTGGTATCGAAAGTCTACCACAGGGGTAAGAGATAGCAGAGTGAAGGGAGATTTAGGGAGAGGAGTAGACGAAAGAGAAGGGGTTCAAAGAAATAGAAGATGTAGAAGAATACTCATAGAAAGAAATAGAAAATGTAGAAGAATACTAACAGAGATGAAGCATGTTAGTTTATTTCTGCATTATGAGAAGATAAAACTCTTGTAGACAAAAACATGTATAAAATAAAACCTTCCTCTATGCAGCTCAGATCGCCAATCTATTGCTTCAATTGGCTTCGAAAGGGGGGTAAAATACCAGTACACATAGCTAGGATTCTGACAGATTACTCCCTCGTCATCTTCCACTTCTTCAGAGTGCTGTTCATTGCATGAAAACAGCGATCGCAAGTCGCGCGATTTCACTAATCTTTTTTTTTTACATAAAATCCTCTCAAAATAGTTGAAAGCTACATGCTTTCTTTTACATATTATTATAATCTAGAAGTTAACTATAGTTTTATATATTTTTACAAGATATAATATCTAAAATATCAAAATTTAACTAAAACTTGTCCAAAAATCTAATATTTTTGAACCATGGACACTAACACTAATGCCTAAAGTGGCATTGGCTCTCTAGATCTATAAGGAAGCCGCCCTCTATATTTTTTCACATGATGCGCATGTAGCAACACGACATCCACCTCCTCCTAACCTGCACATCCTCTGGCATGTGCCAAAGTCTTACGTATCTTGGCATGTGCCAAAGTCTTACGTATCTACAATGTTAGAAGAAGTATCTTTTGTCATGTCAATGTCTTCATCTTCTGCCTCTTCTTCTTCCTCTATGTCTTCATGCTCTTGAATTATATCCAAGTCTTATAACTCATATGTTGAACTTTCTCTTCATTTGAAGAGCTTGATTCTTTTTCCAGCTATGGGTATCTTCATGCTTGTCCCATCCAATGAGTATGTGGCATTGTCATGAACGACCTTTACCAAACCAACTCTTTACTATCTTCCTAGAAGCACTGTATTGATTATCTAGGCTGTGTCATAGACAAGCACCAGTCATTTTCTTGGATAGCTCTTGGCCGAAGTTGATGTTTCCTATCAAATCTTCTTTGTTTTTTAGTCTTGTTGTTTTTAACTTCTTAATAGCTGCTTGAACATCTTCCAGCCTTCTTTCTAGCTGCCATATGCGCAAAGTCAACAACTCTTCTCTATTGATGCCTTCCTCCCAAGGTAGAAGACTCCATGTGAGAATAGATTCTTCAATTGGCATAATTGGTTATTTTCCATGCACAAGTTCAACTAGCATATAGCCAGTCACTGTACTGTGAGTAGTCCGGTCAGCCCATAATGCAAAGGTAGCATTTTAGGCCATTCTTTGATCTTTCCTCTACAAAACTTTTCTAGAGCTTTGAGAATAGGTTGATGTCCTCTCTCACTCTTTCTATTGGCTTCAGGATTGTAGGTTGATGTCAAAGCCAACTTGATACCAAATTGAGCAAAGAAGTTGCGTGCCTCATTGGCATTCAATTCTCCTCTATTTGTAGTTACCTTCCCAATAGAGCCACATCTGCAAAATACTTCTTCAAGAAAAAAGTGACAAACAGCTTGAGTGGTCTTGGTTGTTAAAGCTTTACCTTCAACTTGATTGGCTAGATCTTCTCTTGCAAGCACTAAATACCACATATTCCATATCCATGTAGGCATGGTTACAAGATCAATAATCCATCTATAATGTATAGACAAGGGATAAGTCGATTGTAACCCATCTCAATGCTTGACCATATAATACATCTGACACACATAATAGGTTTCAATAAAATGCTCTATAACTTGATACATGTTCTACCACCAGTATTTTTCTTTGACTTTAATAAAGGTTCCCTATATACCTCTATGGCCAGCCCACAAGCTTTCATGAAATTCCTTCATTACTTGTAGTTGCAACCTTTAATTACCTAAAACTCGGACAGGCGCTCCTTTCTTCTTCTTTGCGTGCTTTCATAGATGCCCATTTTTAAGAAAGAAGCCATAAGCTTTCCTCTTAATATGCTTGAACTCTTCATCAGTCTAAGTATCTTTCATCTTCATTGTGCTCAAATATTGGCCAAATATTCTTTAAGGAAATGAACTAGAACTTGAGCAATGCAATGAGCATGTTGGCTTCTAGTTGACCACCTACCTTTTCCTGTTCTTACTGTACTTAATGCTATGCCATTAAAAATATTAGCTTCACCTGCAAGATTCAGTTTTGGGCTTGTATATGCAGCAACAACTGAAAAGGTACTTTCAACAGTCATGGAATGAAATTTAGCAAGTATAGATTCTTCAGATTCATCTTCTTCCATTAGCTCTTCTTCATTGTCATATTTTGCATTTGATAGCATGTCAATAACTAGATTCATCTTTCTTGCAATATGCTTTAATTCGGGGTTGAGAGATTTAATATATGCAATCCATCTTAGCATAGCAATGTCAGGTGTAGAGCAGTTAGCAATCATGCCCAAGTGTGGAAGACAATCAATTTCTACCACTACGGAAGCACCTATAAAGTATTTATGATCACACTTTAATGCTGTTACAACTCCCCACAATTCCTTTTTTACTTTTGCGTACCTTCTTGGACGTTCATTGAAAACCTTTGCTCCAAAAAGAATTGCATACACGTTACCTTCAAGGTCTTCTTGGCCAATAGTGCAGCCTATCCCAATGGGACTTGTATCCACAGTAAGGATGATGGGTTGACCATTTGAATAATCAGCCCTTTTGAGAGTGGGGGCTGAAATTAACAACTTCTTTAGTTTGTGTACACAGTGAGAGTATGCTCTTTCCCCCAAGAGAATCTTTGGCCTTTTCTTAATAATTGATAGAGATTTTCGGCTACATGAGAAAAATGTGGTATCCATACAAGATAGAATACACATGTGCCAAGAAATCTTCTCAACCCTGAAATATTTGTGCATTTCTTCACATCCCTTGATAGGTACATCATCAAGAAATGGAAGAGTAAGTTGTGGAATAAAGTCCCTTAAGACTTTGTGCATGGCATTCATCATATGGGCTATGGAGTTTGTTGCACCTTATGGTAGAGTGCACATGTGGACCCAAGAGGTGTCTTCATTGTGGTAATGTCTCGGCTTTCTAATGAAAGCTAAAATTGGTCATATCTTGAATATAGATCGCCCATAGAATAAATTGCTCTACCTGCAAAAGCTTCGACAAACTCTTCAACAATTGGACCTCAATCAACATTTCAAATTGTGACACGATTAACAGGCTGTAGATCTTGAATGAATTGTAAGGATTCATTTTTCTTGGGCACGTTAAACCATCAATTTGAGTAAGGTGCTGAAGAAGGTTCTAAAATCTTCATTCTGATCTTCTCATTTAGAAGTTCCAATAATTTGGACAAATGTGCCCTTGTAATGGGAATGGGCTTGAGGTTCCAAGGCATATGTGGGACCGTAAAAATGACCACAGGAGCCACAATATTTGGATCCACACAGCCTATTTCACTTGGCTGAAATGCAAAAGCTTTTCTATGTTTCATTAGCATTTGCATAAAAGAGTATTTTTTAGCCAAAAAAGGAAAGAATTTTCACCTATTTTGAGCTCTTTTATACTTTCATTTGTGAACTTGTGACCAATGTTGGAAGGATCACGAAGACTTGGCTGATTTGTTGCCCTATCAGTCAGCCCTTCACTTTCAGGAGGCAATGGGACTGCCATAAGTCACTTTCTTATCCACCCTCTTGTATTTTGTCTCCACTTGCACTTCAGCCTTGTTGAGTAAACCAATGTCTTCTTGCTCAACAAATTCTTGAATTGTTTGATAAAAATCCAATGTACATACTTCTATGGACTGATTTTCAGCCTGATTTTCTGTATGAGTAGCTGTATATATTTTGTTGAGATGGCAAGCTCAACACCTGCGGACATTGATGATAGACCGCCTGGCTAGATGGGTCCACATGTCTACACTTAACACGTTGGTGGTCATTATGATACTCACATGGCCACTAACTTATCACTTATTATATTTAGTTTGTTACATCTACCTACAGCTGGCAAAGACATAGCGCTAGTTGATTAGTGTAGTCGGTTATGCACTGTTTGACTTAATAGGCCACTTTCCTTTATGTTGTATCTTATCTATACTTTGTGTACATTGTATAGTGTGTGAAAGAAGGAGAAGAAACCAGCAAGAAAACGTTTTGGCCTCCATCTCTCTTCTTGTGTTCTTGAATGAGCTTCCTCTTGTGTATACAATGTGTGTTTGGCATAGCAGCTCAAGCAAGTCCCCCCACCATGCAATTCTTGACATATTTTAGCCAATGTTTTAGTAATAGTAATCAGTCCAAAAAAAAAGCCTGAAATATCTTCATTTTCAGCCATCGTGTCATAAGTTTTCAGCTCCCTTTTTACATGATGTAAATATTTTCTTTCAGCTTTAGTCATGGCTGGAAGAGACTTATAATAGCCCATACTATTGGTTGTACATACATACAGATTTGCTAGAGGAGACACAGTTTCTATAGCATAAGGAGTTTCAATCTTTTTACATAACGCACTGCCATAGCCTCCTTTTACAACAATGCAGCTTGAAAACCCTTGAATTCTCGGGCATTAGGAGGCATAGGATAAGCACGCAGTCGATTTCTGTTTCAATGACGGTTAACACACACAATAAGAAATTGGACAGCTCGTTCATTATCCTTGCTTTGGATTCGAGCATAGTAAGAATCATCATCAAGAGCTTTTGTTTCCAAGCGGGCTTCAAAAATGTAAGGTTGCCCAAGAATGATAGGGTAACTACAAGAGTCTTAAACAAAAAAGTGAAAAATTTCTTTTATATATCCAATAGTTACCTGCACATTAGGATATGCAGCATATAACTCTCCAAAAGAGTTGTTTGCAGCTCTCATTCACCAACCTGGATCAACATCTATGGGCCATCCACTACTTTCATAGAGACTCCTTGCCACGACGTTTATCTCACAACCATGGTCTAAGAGTGCAATACATAGTGTTTCTTTTTCTCCAATTTTGACGACTGTCTCCATTGTTTCTCTTTCCCAATGTGTACAGGAGTAGTGAATACTTGGAATGAATCGGGCTTCTTCCTCATCATGCATGTGCTGTAGATGACCTTTTTGAGAGGTGGGCTGCCCAACTGGTTTGGACTAGCCAACCATTACATTTTAAGTCTTCACTTCTTTAATTTTTTCATCCATGATTTCTTTATCTTCAGCTTCAATTGCTGCAATTAACTCTTTAACTGCTTCAAGCTGAATTCCTTGTGTAGTCAACTTCTCTTCATCCTGCACAAAGACTCGAAGAGCTTGCAAAAAAGCATGCACTGTTTATATAGTATCATCACCAACATATTGTCTTTTTCTTTTGATTACATTAATAATTACATCATGAAATTCACGTTTGAAAATTCCAAGAATTTCACCTAAGGTGAACTTAATTTTACTTCCCAGATTTTGTTCTTCTAGAGCTCGTTTGAGATTGGTTGTAGATTCTATGTCAAACTGTAATTTGTAGCCTGGCTGCTTACCTTTCTTCTTTCCTTTGATCTTCTTTGTTTGTGGGGCATCTTCCATCTCTTGATCTGGGGTCATATTTTCAGTAAGCTTTGGTTGTTTAGGCGTTCTTCTAGTTACCCGTTTCGGAGGGCCAGAAGAGGAAGGCCCTGGATCATCTTCTCTTCTTCTCTTTTCTTCAATCAAGACTTATTTATGATTGATGTCAGCAAAATGTGCAAAGGCAAAAAAAGAATTTACCGGTTCTTTCCAACCAGTTATTCCTCAAATGCATTGACTGGTATTAGTTAAATCATCTTTGGCTACTTTGCCACGCTCCATTTGATCTAATGCTTGCATCCATACTTTAGTTTGCACATTATCTTTACATGCTTTCAAATTTGATTTAGTTGGCTCAATTTGCAGCCCATAGGTAGCTGCATCAATTGCTGCGTAGGCATTCTTTACAGCTAAATCTTCTAATCTTTTCTTCATTCCACCATTGCCAAAATTTGGCTCCAGTGGAAGACCAGTTTCAGCTGCATAAATTTTTCCATATTTCCAAAAGATGAGCTTTTGTGCTTCAGCCTCACGGAAGACAAAACAGCCCCTCTTGTCATGTTGTTGGCTGTCACACCAAATACAATGCCTCTTATAGCCTTCTCTCATGGGTCTTTGAGTTGATGATTATCCTCGTTCTTCAACTTTGACATCCAACTTCTCCACCTTGGAACTAATTTCTGTAAGACTCAGATGAATGTCATGCATGATTTTAATGAGTTCATCCATGACATCATTTTTAGAAGGAACAGAAGAAGAAAGAGTTGATTGATTAGTCAAAGGAATAGGGGATTTTGAAGGTGGAACAAGCTCCATCAATGGAGTTGTTGAACTTGAAGTAGAGTCCAATCTTAGTTGCATTCGCTCTTTTTGAGTAATCAGGTTAACTGCATCAGTAACATCTATCCATGCAGTCTTGACTCTTGATTCAGAGGTAGCATCTTCTAAGAGATCAACAAGCTTCTCTTGCTATAATATTTCCCTCCCTTTTGTCGTATGACCCCCCCTTAATTAACCTTTTTTTAAAATGAAATAATAAAATAAGAATTAACCCCCCTTACTCGGGGAGGGCTTGCTGTGTGTTGACGGAGGGAGGGGAGGCTATCGTGGATGACGAGAGGGCATGGGGGGAGCTCTAGCTAGTGGAGGACTGGACGACGTGGGCAGGGGCCCAATCTTAGTTGCATTCGCTCTTTTTGATCAATCATGTTAATTGCATCAGTAACATCTATCCATGCAGTCTTGACTCTTGATTCAAAGGTAGCATCTTCTAGGCAATCAGCAAGCTTCTGTTGCTATAATATTTTCCTCCCTTTCGTCGTATGACCCCCCTTAATTAACCATTTTTAAAAAATTTAAAAAAATAAGAATTAATCCCCCTTACTCATGCCACCAACAATTGGCGGATGGGAGGGGGACCTGCTATGTGTTGACGGAGGGAGGGGGCTACCGTGGATGACGAGAGGGTGTGGGGGGAGCTCTAGCTGGTGGAGGATTGGACGACGTGGGCAAGGGGTAATGATTACTCCCTCTTCCCCTCCCCCATACTTTTCATGGCGGCGGCCATCCACTTGGCCGCCCTGATGGGAATAAGGGGAGGGCTCCATACCTTACCAATTCCCCCCCCCCCCCCCCCCCCCCCCCCCCAATTACACTATAAAAAGGCCCTTAGGACTAACAAGGAGGTGGATTATGATCGTGATTCCTCCATGCTGTCTGACAAGAGAGAGAGAGAGAGAGAGAGAGAGAGAGAGAGAGAGAGAGAGAGAGAGGGAGAGAGAGGGAGAGAGAGGGAGAGAGAGAGAGAGAGAGAGAGAGAGAGAGAGATTTTTCCCCTTTGAAGGTTTCCAAGCTTACCCTCCCTTTTTTCCCCCCTCTGAGAGGAACCCTAGGGACAATTTCCTTCTGCAAGGAATCAACTCTCCTATAGCCTAGGTGCATAGCCACGAAGAAAAAGCTGAAATTATGTGATGCCCCCAAGCGAGGCAAGGTCCAATCGAGTGCGAATCCCGCTTCAACCCATTGAGTTGCGGGTCAACGAACCGCATCACTTGGTATCCAGGTGCACCCCATAAATCCTACTTTGGTGGGAACTCTTAAAAAACATGGATCGACTTCATTGGGAAGGGAGAAGTATTCTGGAAAAAATCTATATTAACTAACCACCAATTAGGTTGCATTACTCAAGAATGTTGAAGAATTGTGTTTTATTGCACTTTGGCATGACTTAGAACGGACAACTTGCACAAAATATTTCGCATTTGTGCACATTGAAATCAAGGACTTTATTGTTTGAACTCGTAGTGCATTAGATTTATGCACTAGCATTGGCATGCTTAATAGGTAAAAGAAACTAAAAAATGGGTTATCGAGACGATAAAGCATATCCATCAATAAGAAAAAATCCTACTTTTTACATCAGGAAATTGGTGAAAGTGGAAAGGTAGGAGTAAAATCTTCAATCAAGTCCATGAGAATCGTGAGTGCCACAATAACGGGTTAAGTATGTTTAGGTCATTGCAATAATAAGCAAGGTATTGGGCTCCTATAATCCTTTAGAGAGATGTAGTTTGCACATGCATTAGGCCTGATGACTTCGTGTTCCTCGTACAAAAGAAAAATACAAGCCTCTATTTATTATTTGTGTAAGTGCATATAAATGAAATTCCCAAGAGTAGGACTCTGCATTGCATCATCGTCCTAAGGACTCGCATTTAGATTACATGGTATCACGGACGGTTTCAATTGCACTACTAGCGATTCATCTTAAAGATAGTTATAAGACACACATATGAAACATTAAACTTAATTGCTCAGGGCAATTCAATGAGATGAATCCTATATAGGGCTTAACTCAACTTATTTAGGGATTTAAGGTAAATGAGCCAATCTATTGTTACTTCATAGGAGAACCTTGAGACAAGTAAAACACTCATTGGTCTCTATTCTACATCTAGCCTCGATAAAGCTGAAACAACCTTGAAGATATTACCTTTCCTCATGACACGATCCAACGCTAATACAAGAGAGTTCAAGTGTCGTTTTTTCCAAGACAAGAACCATGGATTAAAGGCTAGCAAGCTAGGACAACTACCATCCGAGAACTATCAAATATAGATCCAATTGCATAATTGCTCACTCCTATCACACAGGAGCGGGGTCGAAAAGAAGGTATTCCCTATCCATTAAGGGATATTGGGAATTGCCACCAAGGAAAGAAGGACAAACACTAAGCGTCAAAGATAGGGACCCCACCTTAGCAAATGTCCCGAGCACTCACCTGCACCATAAGTTTAGGAACACCGCTTGTGAAAGATTGTATAACCCCAAACTCATAAAAGAAATGGGAATAATGAATTAAGAAATTTTGGAGGGCACGCCAAACCACCCCCAGTTGGCTGCCAACCCTAGCCAAGGGGGTTCTAAATAGCCTTGACGGGAATGTGGGCCGAACCCACCATGACAGGTCTCTCCGCAGGTTGTTTTGAATGTAGGAGGATGCTTGGATGCTAGGGGGCTCTAGCTATAAATTCCTTGCCTCCGGATCCTACTCAAATGATATGCGTGACTCGAGATAGATTCTCGAGGGCCCTTGTTACTGGTGCAAGGCGGAATCTTGGAGGAAATAAAGCGCATCCTCACGGATTGTGGATATTGTTCCTTTTGAACAAGACTTGTATCTCAGCTAAAATGCTAATATTAAGTTTACTTCCAAGGAACTTGTATGAAATTGTTTTCGTGTTAGTGCCATAAAATTGTGTGAATGACCCCTGTTTCCAAAATGGCTTAACTAAGGAAGTTGCTTTTAAATGTCGCGCATAAATGTGATAGGGCTACTTAGATAACTAAAGTACACCTATTAAGAGAAGCAGGTGGGTAGAACCCCCGATGGGTCTGTCCTATGGAAGGGTGGTCCTAGGGAACTAGGAGGCTTCTCACAAGATTTTACCATCATTCGACCTTTAGGTAGCATGGGTTAGCACCCAATTCATACCGTTTTAGGGGACAGGAATGGGACTATGCCCTATGGGCAGAGAGGTTATGCGGCGCATCCCTCTCGTTTCTCATTCTCCTTGAACCAAGTGCGGTATGGATCTGCTTTGGATTGGGTAGCTCTACGTAAAGAATGCCCAGGTCCCAATGCTAGAATGTTGACAGAGACCTTGACCAATAGGGACTCAAGTTTTAGGTCAATCCTAGTGGATTCGGTCACGAACGTTCCGTTGCGAGGCAAACTCGAAAAACCCTAAGCAACAAACTCCGTGACTTTTCAAGGGAGTGTTGAGCGGCAATGCATAGATTCATTTCTCAATGGATTGCTAGCACGTGCTTGGACAGCCAATAGGCGAGCACATCACACTTGCAGAATGGGATCTGCAACCTTAAGGAATAATTCAATATTCTAACCTTCCATACTTTGTTGGTCTTCAGCATCAAGTTTTCCAAATTTACTTTCAAACTCATGGTATAAAGCTGTTGTAGCTAAACCTTGTTGGGTTTCTCAACCCAATCAGTGAAACTTTTCTTCATCATTAGGCTAGAGTCTTCTAAGAAGAATTCTTCACGTAGGGCTTTTTGGAATGCAGTCCAATCCGCATCTCAGTGAAAAAGACCATGGATTCTTTCTTAAAGACCATGCTTGGTCGCAAAATAGTGACTCCATGCATGTTGCGGTACACCAAAGAGAAGAGCATTTTCTCAACATACGAGCAAACAAAATAGAGACATTTTGACCATTAAAGTGTTTTAATTCTCGCCCAACTTCCTCTAAGGCCTTGATAACTGTGGAATCAATCTTCTCTTCTTCTTGTCTTTGTTGTTGTTGTAACATTTGGATTTGTTGTTGCTGAGTCTGTTGCAGTATGCGCACCAACTGTTCTAGAGTATCTCCTAAAGAATCCCCCATCTTGGAGTTCTCTTACACCGACCTTCTTGTCGGGTTTACCAATGTCGTAGTGCGTAGGGTTGAAGGTCACCACCACAGGGGTTTGGCAAGAAAACTGGACAAGATAGATAGAGATGTGACTTCAAGAGATAAGTAGATTACATTGAATGTTTAAAGGTTCAAAAGGTACTTCACGATCAATCACAGGGGTTTGAGAGAGAAGAATGTATAGGGATTCAAGAGCTTAGACTTCGGAGGTGGTAGAGATAAGAGAAGGGTTGAAGGTTTCAAGCCAAGTTCTTGAAGATGTTAATAGAGCTTCCAACTGCATATTCTTAACAAAGATCACAAGAGTATTATCTCATAAGTTCTAACTCAAATCAAGCTTGTTTTCTTAACTCTAAGAGCAATCACAAATTATAAAATCAAGTACAATATGATGTCATGTATCATATACAACTCTACATCCCATCATTCATACATGATGCCATAGCATGAATCAACTTTGCATGATTACATTCAATGTAGACTGTTAGGGACAAAAGCTTATCAGTCAATTACAAGGCTTGTAGGGCAAAGAGACTTGCTTTAAGAGAGTTTCAAATTGAGTTCCTGATAAGGATAAGTTACCACAACCAAGAAATAAGAGAAAAAGCTCCTCTTAATTCAACTCAAAGCATCTATGAATGATCCACAAACATTGCCCTGCCGTAGGGGCATATAATACTTGCATATTTTGACAATATGTCTTTTGTAGAGTAAAAAATGAATTAAAAGAACACTGATGTAGCTAATCCTCTGAATATGGCTGAAGATATTAGCCCCAAATCAACCCAAATATCTTCCGAAATTCACCTATGTTGATAGCATCAACTTTCCCTAGCACCGTGTTGGTGCATTTGGTGTCGAAAGTCTACCATGAGGGTAAGAGACAGCAGGGTGAAGGGAGATTCAGGGAGAGGAGTAGATGGAAGACAAGGGATTCAAAGAAATAGAAGACGTAGAAGAATACTCATAGAAAGAAATAGAAAATGTAAAATAATACTAACAGAGATGAAGCCTGTTAGTTTATTTCTGGATTATGAGAAGATAAAACCCTTGTAGACAAAAACATGCATAAAATAATACCTTCCTCTATGCTGCTCAGATCGCCAATCTCTTACTTCCATTAGCTCCAAAAAGGGGGGTAAAATACCAGTACACCTGGCCAGAATTATACCACATAACTCCCTCTTCATCTCCCACTTCAGAGTGATGTTCATTGCCTGAAAACAGCGATTGTGCGTCGTGCAATTTTGCTAATCTTTTTTTTTACATAAAATCCTCTCAAAATAGTTGAAAGCTACATGCTTTCTTTTACATGTTATCCTAATCTAGAAGTTATCTATAGTTTTATGGATTTTTACAAGATATAATATCTAAAATATCAAAAATTGACTAAAACTTGTCCAAAAATCTAATATTTTTGAACCATGGACACTAACACTAATGCCTAAAGTGGTATTGGCTCTCTAGATCTATAAGGAAGCCGCACTCTAGAGTTTTTCACACGATGTACGTGTAGCAACACAACAATGCATGTCTCAAAACTGAAATATCTCAGCCACATGTCAAACATGCATGGTACCACTTGGGATTTTCATTTATCAACCCAATTCCTGCTATGGGTAAGTGTTAGAAAGACAAAAAAATGATATTTGCATGTGTTACCCCACTTGACTTCACGAAGCATCATGTCCCCGGTCGCTCATTTTCACTCACCAATGTTGGGTAGCATCGGGTGATAGCGTGAATCCAAATACCTAGAAGAATTACTATTTTTGATGGGTGTGCACCTTATCACTAAAGGCGTGGAACCAATATTTATTTAAGCGCATTTACTTATTAAAGCACTTGACAAAACATTTATTATCTTGTATGTCCATAGGCGCTTGATTAAATACTTCATTATTTGATATTTGTATTTGGACACATCCCGACTTTTGGATGCCCAAACGCCTTACTTTATGTTTGGGCAAACGCAAATGCAAAAGCAAAAGTATGCTATTTGTAAAGTGGGCTATTTTTGAGCTTGAAGATAAATAAATATATAAATGCATGCCTTGTGAAGCGCTCACACAAGGCATGGGGAGAGGTTGCATCCAATTTGTCTTTTTGTCTCATGTCGTGAAAATTCCCTTTTGCTTTTTACTTGAAATTATGAAGGTTTGTAGAGTTCTTTGTTCTTAGGGACCTTTTGACATTCACTACATACACATACAACATTCGATCTGCGCACCAAAAGGCTCAGGTAGCTACTATCATGAGGATAAATATCATCTTTTTAAGAAAACCCACTATCTTAAAGTTTTAATTCCCAAACAATAGAATTAGAATTTGCAAATTGCACAATTGAGCATCAAAATACCAAGAGTTAAAAGAATAGTTGGCTTACTCGTCATGCACCATTCCTCCAAGCCCTAAGGCACTGTCAGTATCTTCTTTATCAACTATAAACTTGGCTACTCTTCAACATAATAAGTCTCATGTCCCTTTTGTGGCCATGTTTTGAGAAATTTATGAAATACATCCTACCAAATCATTCTATCTTTTGTGCACTATCAACAACAAAAGTTGTCCTTTTATATGAATCTATCCACTATGGATTTACATCCTTCAGAGGATGGATGGAGTGGTACATGATCCTCAAATCTCCTAGCAAAGGTTGCATGAATGGTCTTTGTGAATTCAGTTCTACTTGATACCATAGTGATATCTTACATGTATCTTAAAGGTGATATTTTGATTCTAGATGAAGAGGATCTATCTTGGTATGTGGGGAACGTTATTTTGCAAGCTATTCTTTATGTCTGACATTTAATGTTACAAGTGGATGAGATTTTTCAAGCTTATTCTTCCAAAAAGTGACTATATGTATGTCCTAAAGTTTCTTGGTATTCCATGATACATTCTATTGTATTGAATTATCAACAATTGAACGCCCCTACACATTTACAAAATGCTAATCAACTGAGGGAGGATCTTTTAGACCACGTTTCTAAACAATCCCCTTTTGATATTTCCTTCTTTGAAGCTTACCATTGCCAATCTACCAGTGCCTTCCCTCGCTTATTATCATCAGATGGTCCACAAATTTGATTCTTATTTATCCATACTTCAATCGACTCATGTTATTTCTTTTCTTATTTTTCAACCACACGGTGCTCCTCGAATTCTTGTTTTTACTCATTGCCTATTCATTGTGGACTGTGTTTTCTCCCTTACTCCTCCTTGTCCTCCACGTCTACCACACTCTTTTTTACTTTTTTAGTGTATTTCGTAACTCCTTTCTTATCTGATTCACTTAAATTACCCGAGTCTCCAAGGGACTTAAACTAAAGACTGAAGTGACAATGACATTGATGAGCTTCCAAGGGACACTATAGTGGCTTTGGTGACTCTTCATATCAGGCATACCTCTTAGGAGGGGTATCCATGACTAAGAGAGGATTATTGAGAGTTATTCTTTGTTATTCTAATGTACTATTGATAGAGAGCATATATGAGAGAGATAGAGTATAAGAGATAGCCAATTTTAATAGATAAAAGAAACCCTTTTGTACCAACTTTTAGTTCTTGTAATGTCTCACTTGTAAACTGACGACCTATATCATAGGATCTGGTAAACTTGGTTGCCTTGACACTTTCTCATACTATAGACCCTCACTGTTTAGTGAAAACAACAAAGCAACTGGTTTCATCTTTTTGTCAACCTCTTATATTTTGTCTCCACAATCGCTTCAGCCCATTGTAATTCTTCTTGTTGAGCACAATGCTATAATATCATACATGTCCAAAAAGAACATAGTGACAACATGGTTGCTGAAATTTCAACCATAGTATTAGTAATATTCAGTCCATAAAAGAGGCTTGAAAAGCCTTCATTTTCTCCATATATGGTTGTTGAAATTATAGTCATAGTGTCAATAATATTCATTTCAATGCCTTCATTTCAAGCTAACAAACCCAATGCTCTCAGTTCCTTAGGAAAAATAATATTTTATGTAGATATTGGCTTGGCATGGAAAAGCATTTGCATTTCAACTAGCTCAAATAGGTTATGTGGATCTAAATGTTGTCTCTCCTATGGTAATGTTTATTGTGCCACATGTACCATGGAACTTGAGGTGTATTCTAGTGCTTTAAGCTTACTTGCCAAAGATAATGGATTTTCTAAATAAAAATATATGCATGAAGAACTTGGAGTCCTCTTTATCCTCGTACTCAAATCGTTGGTTTACTGTGCCCAAAAAGAACAGGGCTTTGAGATTTATTCAAGACATACAACCAGTCAATAAAGTGACCATAAGAAATGTGGGTGTAGGTCTGATGGTTGATGAATTTGCAAAGGCTTTTGTAAGCAGAGCAATCTATTCTTTGAGAGATCCTTACTCAGGGTATGATCAGTTTCAGCCTTGTAGAGAATGCATATCACAACCATGAAGACTCCCATTGTGTTAATATGGATGTGTACTCTCCCACAAGATGCAACAAACTCAAGGGCACAAGGGTACTCATGGATTTTATATGATAGTTGACAATGTGCTTCTTGGATGATGTTTTGATCAAAGGGTATGTAGTGGATGAAAAGAATGAAGAGATGAATGCTCATGGGTGTAGATAGTTTATTGTAGACCATATTGTTGATTGTGAAAGAATTGTGATGCATCTAGAATAGGTGCATTTAACTCTTTTTGGCAGTCTTTGGAGTCAAAGAGGTTTTGATTGTTTCGCATATGTGTGGGCGCTATGGGAGAAGACCATCACTAGTGAACATAGATGAGATTGATAGAATGCAAGATGTATGCACAAATGTATCTGATGGCACATATTCTTGGGTGCATGTGTGTTCTATTTGATCCTCACTTTGCACATGTAGCTAATTCTCTATATCAAATCTTCAAGAAATGTTAGAGGTTTCACTAGGAAAGGAAGCATAAGAAAGCAGTGAAGAAATTGAAACGGCTCTTGAAATCTAGTCCCACATTGAGAAAGAATGATTATTCACATGGAAAGCCGATCATTATTACAATTGATATGAGGCTAGTCAAAATTAGATGGGCAATCGAGTAAGATGATGAGTAAGGGCAAACATATACAATTCAGTTTGGTGCTAAAGTATTAACCGAAAGGTATAAAAGGTATCCAAAGGTAAAAAGAGAATTATGGGGAATTGTGACAGCCCTTAAATGTGATAAAGAGTATTTTATGGGTGCTTGTATTGTCTTTGAGACTAATTGTTTGTCGGTATTGGGTATGATTATGCTACTCTGATGGATTGCATACATCAAATCTTTGAACCCTGAATTTTAGCGTATTGCAAGAAGAGATAACCCAGTGGGAGACATGTTATCTTGGGCACGCTATGAGAATGAAGATGGGATGATGGATGAGGAGGAAGAAGATGAGTTTCTTGCCATTGAAAATGATGTTATGACTAGTAAAACTAAATTGAAAGCTATTGTAACTACAGGTACATCTCTCATTAATGCAGGGTCCACATTACATGCAATAAGTACATCAGCTAGTTTGTTAAGAACAAGTGTTGTAATAGTGAATTCAGCAATGCAAGGAGTTGCTACAGCACTAACATAATCTTGGATAGCAAAGAGAAACACTTCAGATGTTATGCATCTTGTGCAGAAGTGTTTCTCAAAGACAAATATACAAGTGAGTGGCTGAGAATCGATCAATATCTCAGTACATTAACAAAGAGAGAAGAGTGGATAGATGAGGAGTTTAAGAAGCTCAAGAGGAAAGCCTATAGGTTTTTCTTAAAAGATGGGTACTTATGGAAACATACTAAAGAAAGAGGGTATGCCATTGCAATTTTTGTGTGACAGAGCTTCACAAGTAAACATTATGTAGGAATTTCATGAAAGCTTATGGGCTAGCCATAGAGGCATTGGGGTACTTTTACAAAGATCAAAGAAAGATATTGGTGGTAGGGCATGTATAAGGATGTTACTCACTTTGTATAAACATGTATGACATGTCAAATGTATTCATGTGTGAGACATCAGGATGGATTGCAGCCCACGTATCCCTTATCTCTTTATTTTAAGTGGATGGTGGATTTAGCCACGATGCCTAGATATATTTGGCAAATGAGGTATCTTGTATTTTCTTGTGAATATTTGACTAATTAAGTGGAAGGGAGAGATCTACGTACCGAGAAAAAAAATACAATGTGTACTTTTCTCTTAAAAGAGATCTTTTGTTGGTATGGTTGTGTGCGAAAAAGTACACCAAATAGGGGTGAATTAGATGCAAATGAAGCCCATGATTTCTTTGCACTGTTGGGGAAAAAGCTTGCTTTAAATTTAGCTTATAACCCTGAAGAAAATGGCAAAAGTGAAAGAGGACACCCGCCTACTATTGTGAAGGCATTGGCAAAAGCATGTGGAGAGAAGGTAAAAGAGTGGCCACGATTGCTCCCTTATGCTTTGTGGACTAATAAAACAACTCATATTGCTATTATAGGATATATGTCTATTGAATTGTATGGTCAAAAACCTATCATGATAATAGAAGAGATGATAGTTACATGGAGTATGCTACCTTGGGAAGAGGAGCTGAATCAAGAGGAGTTGTTGGCCTTACGTATTAGACAATTGGAAAGGAAGTCAAAAGACATAGAGGCAATAGTTATACAAAGTTAAGGGCATCAAGGATACAGAACAAGAAAAGGTTTGAAAAAAGACATAAATTGAGGCCAAGAACCATACAAAAAGGGATTGGATGTTGTTTTATGATAGCAATTTGGAAAACCAAAATAGTGCCATGCATAAAGTCTCCAAATGATGGTTTGGACCTTATGTGGTAAGACATGTGTTTGATAATGCTACTTATGCATTAAATGAGTTGGATGGGACAACCATAAGAAGTCTGGCAACAAGGAAAGGAATCAAATTATTCAAGTGGTGGAAATCTACTACTATGAGTTGCCAAAACTAGATGAAAATAGTGGCTATGATACAAGGGCTAGCCATGAAGATATGGAAGATGAAGAAGTAAAGGATATGATTGCAAAGGATGAGAACTCTAAATCTAGTGACAACTAGGTCTATGGTACCTACCAAAGGATGTGCAAGTTTAGAGGGGATGGTTGTCGTGCCGCTACGTACGCACTGTATGAAAAACCCTGGAATGCATCATCATCTAGCTTTCTTATTAATCTAGAGAGCCAATGCCATGTTAGTCATTAGTCTTAGTGTCCATAGGATGGACGATTCAAAAATACGGGATTTTTGAACCATTTTAGCCTATTTTGATATTTCGGCCATTATTTCTTGTAAATATCCTCAAAAGGTATAGTAAACTTGTAGAATAGGGTGACATGCAGAAAGCAAGTGGCTTTTTAGTCAGGTTTGGAAAATCTCATTTAAAAAAGAAGGGCTCCCAAATTCATGCGGCACACAATCACAGTTTTTAGGTGGCAAGTAATACTCTGAATGGGAGGAGAGAAGAAGTAGCAATCCATAAGAATTTTGAGTAGATGTTCTAGAATTTTACCCCCCTTTCAGAGCCAATAAAACCATCAGATTTGCTATTTGAGCAGTAGAGTAGAAGCTAGTATTTGGTGTGTGTTTTTGGATATAATAAGGAGCTCCAAGAGATCTAAGGCTTGGGGATTTCTTTTGAGTAGTAGTAGACATTATCTAGATAATCCAAGAACCATTTTGACAATAGATTTTAAAATGGACCTTGAGACCCGTAAAAGAGGCATTTTGGGTGCAAAATGAAATAGTTGTGGATCAAGAAGTTAGAGTTTTTCTCGATGCATTTTGATGCTAGGAATCCAACTCAAGTGTTGGTTCATCAATTGGAGTCAACTTGATCCTCCATTTAATGGCCGCAATGTTTGACTTTATGAAGAAACTACTAGATCCGGAAGCCAAAAACCATATGACAAAGCTTAGGGTGATAGATTTCGATACCATAAAGTTGTTCATCTAGTCAAATCGCAATTTTGAGGTTGTTTTCCCCCTCAACCAGGATGAAACCACTTTGTGCGTGTGAAAACCCAACTTTTAACTAATTATTTGAGAGATTAGCGTAAAGCTTGATTAAAGAAGAGGCTTAACTTCAAGAAATGAAATGACGTGGGGAGGGGGGTATATTTTTTTCGGCACCTTCTTCTCTCTCCAAAAATTGATATTTTATTATTATTGTCATTCTCCTCTTGCTCTTGGGCATCAGATGCTTCAATTCTTCACTATCAATCACTCTAATTCTCATGCAAAATGATGTACTATTCAAGAAGATTAAAAAATTTGATATTTCTCTCTCCTCTTTGTTCCTTGTTCATATGGCTATTTATGAAAGAGAGAGGGAGGGTTGATTTGACGAATCGGTGATGGATGATAGTTCAAGACCATAATGGGATGTAGATCGGGTGATTTGGAAGCATCAACAGCTGGAAAATTGCATCAGCAAATCTATTTTCTCGAATTACAAGATGTTCGTATGCAAATTTTGAGTAAATAATTGTTATTTAAATTTTATGATGAATCATCAGTGCATATTATAAGAATATAGTTGCCAATGATTGAAACATATTGGCTATCGTTCATTTTCCTTTCCCTATATTGGAAAACAATAAAACTGCCAAAACTAAATCATGAGATTTAATGAAAATTTGGATTGTTTTTGGGTTTTGGAATTCAAATGATGTTCATATGGCATGAAATTAAATATGCTGATGGATCACACTTCAATAACTTTTAAAAATTACAAAAATAATAAATATCAATAATTTATGTTGAGATAAATGAAAAATTTCATGAAAAAAGTCAAAACAAGAGAGAAATTTAAGGGGAAATAGATTTTGTGTGTAGAAATGTATGAAAAATTAGAAGGATATTTGTGAATGAATAATAAAGGTGAAGCATAAGGGTTTTCCTTTATTTATATATTAAAATGCATGTTTTAGGGCTTATTTCTATGAAAAATTGTCATGAAATCTCCCCATATTTGTACAATCAATCTAAATGTAGACGATAGGGGTGTGGCCCTAGAATGGAAATATATTTGATTAAGTTCTTGATTTTCTTTGCATATCTTATCATATAGGATGTGATTTGTATAAGTTGTAAAGGATTTAGTAGCACGGGTTAGCCTGGTGTTGTTCCTTAGCAAGGCCACACGCCACAATAAAAAAGAAATCATGAAAAGATTATTTGTATATTTTACGATGGTGGATGGTTTTTTAGTTAAGTTGTTTGAGCACGGTGTGCCATACACTTTGCATATGCAATCTAAATATGATATCTGAATATAAATTCCTAGATGCATGGCAATCGTATATTTAGGTGATGACCAACATTGAGAGTGTAAGATTTCCCTTTGCTGTAGGATAGTTTGATATCTTGGAAAATTTGATTAAGTGAGGAATGCATACATTCTTCTAGATTGTTATAATTATATTATAAGAGGACTCTATTGTGTTCATGTTCTATGTGTAAGATGGTGCATCCTAGGGCCAATCCCCGAGGTGTAGGAGAGTCATAGGAGTCACAACATTCTATGGGGGGGGGGGGGGGAGCTCTTTTATGTATGTGAATCAAGGTGCTAGCCACCTGTGTGTGTGGATACTCCCTTTGTTAGAGTTGAAGGGAAAATCATTAGAGTACAATTGGTACAAATGCGTTATTTATTTAGAGTAGTGTATAACCATCTGCCATGCTCCTAGTCACGAGACCATGAGGGTGGTTTGGTGAGCTTAGGAGGCTCGGCTAGAGTCATAGAGCTAGTGTCACACCCATTTTAGGGCCCAACAATGACAAGTGGTGCATTTTCCAGGAGTGTTTAATAAGTGGCAATTTCTGAATCTTGGTTAATTAGGGACTAGTCATTTAGTGTATGTCAAAGAGCATTGAGATATATTTGTTATTTCTTGATTGAAACCATCAAGATGAGATTTAATGACAAGAAAGAGTTGAAAGGGCTAGATGGAAAAAAGAGATCATTAGGAGATATTCTTCTAAGTGTAGTAGTTTGATATCCTTGAGAAAGAGAGGTCTTGTTGACCCATTTAATATCCCAATCTATTCATCAAGGGGAGAAGGAAGCTCTGGTGTTCCCTTTTCCCCAAAAAATTGATCTGCTTCAAGTGGAAGTGTAATCCCATCGATACTAACCCCTAGAGAAAACCCGATCATCATGATGGTGCAACCCATTGCAATACATGCAGGAATGCCAGATTTGCAAGCTCTAGGATCCTCTACCCATTTTTAATGGGTCAGCAGATGAAGATGCGGAACTACATATACACTAGTTCTATAAACTAATGTTCAATTTTTGAATTCAGGATGAAGGATATCTCATGATGTTTTTCAATACGACTCTAAAAGAAAGAGCTACAATGTGGTATCATGGCTTGGAAGTTGAAACCATAACCACGATCGATTTATTATTTGTGGCCTTTCAAAGAGAGTTTGCCCCTGAAAGAGGTGGTCAATATTGCATGTGTGTTTTGAACATGTCAATAGCCTCATGAGAATGCTTAAGTATATGCCAAGAAACTAAAAGAGGTATTTTGCAAATTACAAACCTCTATTCCTATTCCACCTGCTATCCAATTGTAGTACTTTTTGCACGGATTAGACTTTAATATCTAAGTACAGTTGAGTAGTGTTACTCTTGCTGATATAGACATTGCTATTACATAAGCAGAGGAGGTAGAGCCTCACTTACAAGTGGGCTACACATCTAGGACAAACCTAAATTCGAGTCTAGGTCCTAGAAATAATTTGGCATTGACCAATGAAAGTCAAGGTGCATGACCGATTCAAATGGAAGAGGAAGCATAATACAGAATGTGCCCATGCTACCGGCTCCTCTTTATGTTGTTATGCCAATGGCTAACCAAATTGTTCCACTAAATAATGGAAGCCAAATGACAAACCCTAATGTTATGCCAATCAATCAGTGGTGGTTGATCTCTAATCAGGTGGTTAGGTCAGCTGAATGGCAAGTGGATGATCACAATTATGAGGCTAGTGCATCAAATGTTCTTGGAAATTTTAAGGATATGATAAAGCATTATACCGATATGATAATGGAACAATATAGAAAAATAGCCATAGATGTTAATTTCCTAAAAAGTAGCAAAACTGGATAGAAAGTTGATATCCTGAGTCCATCAAGATTTAGTTGTAAGTGGTGTGGTGGTTAGTCATCAGCACTTTCCGAGAAACTATCCTAATGTCAAATATGACATATGTGGGAAGTTGAGCCATCTAGCTAGTACTTGTTGGAGTAAGATTAATTCTCTTAAGCAAGGAAGTAAGCAGCTAGATCTAATTAATCATCGAGAACAAGGAAATAACCTTTAGCAAGACGATGGATCAAAATATTGCATAGAGGAAAAGCTATTGTAGAAGAGTTGCCCACCAATGGTAGTGGTGCTAGCCTTATCAAAGCTGTGCATGTCAACACCACTAAGGCTTCCAATTTACAAGTTATTACAAGATGACAGAAGGTTAAAGAAGGCATTAGAGATAATGTAAAACCAATTGAGGCAAACCCTAAACATGATGATAAGGGGATGCAAGTCCATAGTGTCTTGATGTGGAAGCTAGTCCTCTAGAAGTTGTTGATGGCAATGTTGACTCCAATAAAAAGTTGCCAAAGAAGAAGGGAAAAGCCAAGAAGGATGGTCTGGCGAGAGAAGAGAACCATTGCTAATTATCATGAATTTGACTTAGCTACTTCTCTTTGCAAGGTAAAGCCTAATGTGAACCTCCTACAATTAATCAAGTTATCTCCAAGAGTGTATAAATAGTTTAATAAGATTTTTCATATTAGGTATACGTCAAACCCTTGGGAATAGCCTGTGTGGGAGATGACTGGTTTGAACGTGCTGAAAAGCATTGTCCAAGGGTGGCAGCATATGTTGATGGCATATTAGTGAATCATACCATTGTAGATATAGGATCCTCTATCAACATTATGAGTTTAGAATTGATGGAAAGGCTGGGACTAGAAATCTAAAAACATACCTCCACAATTCTTTGAATTATCAATGGTGGCAACTTAAGGCAACTAGAAGGTTACATGCATTTGAACTTTAAGATTATTAGGTCTGCAGGGCGGCCAAGATATCAAGTATTATTAGGAAGGCCATGGATCTTGTATTCTGACTCTCAAGTTGATATATTTGCTCATTGTTTGATTTTGGCAGAGGTGCTAGATGCCTAATAGTGGATGTACATCTTGAATCTTATCAAAGTGAGAGAGTACCTTTATCTCTTTGACAGAATTAGATGCATTAGAGGATCCTTCTAGTAGTGAGACTTTGTCAAATGATGAATCAAGAGGGGGGTCCACTACAAAGGATGTTTACCAGGTGACTGTAAATCAGCTAATAGAAGCTCAAGTGAGAATCAGAGACATAGATGTGATTGAGCTAGATCTTGATACGTTGGATAAGCCACAGCCGATTAAACTGGGATCTATGCTTAGTGTGGAAGAGAGGAAGGACCACATGTCCTTTATCTAAAAATTCTATGATATTTTTTCTTGGAGTTGTGATGAGCTGAGGGATATTTCTTCTAATCTTGGATGTGCATACTATCCCCTTTGAAGGAAGGTAGTGAGCCTATTTGACAAAAAGTGATGTGCATGCCTTTTGAGCTAAGAAACGGATTATTTGAGGAGCTACAAAAACTACATAAGGATGGCCTAATATTTCCTATACAACACACGAAGTGATGTTCACTAGTAGTTATAAAAAAAAAAGGAATAATCAAATTTATCTTTGCATGGATTTTAGGGAGCTCAATAAACAGATGGTTAAATATTACTATCTACTACCATTCACTGATAAAATTCTAGATGAGTTAGCAGGTAGGGATATCTATCCATTTATGGACTACTTTGCTGGTTATAATCAAATGGCTATCGCAGAAGATGATAAATTGAAAATAATATTTATCACTATATTTGGCACCTTTGTGTATCATGTTATGGCTTTTGGCCTATGCAATGCGCCAGGGTCTTAGCAATGTATGACTGATAAAAATTTCAGAGATATTTTTCCAAGGGAGCTAAAAGTCTTTATTGATGAATCGAGGATAGTCACCAGAAGAGGGAGAGATAACTTATCATTTTAAGAAAATGTTTTGAGCTATCAAATAGTTCTACATTGCTCTTAACCCAATAAAACGTATCTTTTGAGTGCCCTATGGAGGATTGCTATTGGGCCATGTGGTTAGCTAGGCTAGTATTGTGACTGATCCTTGAAAAAAGATAAATATTATCATCGCTATGAGTCTGCCACGTACTCCTAGAGAAGTACATAGCTTTTGGTTTTCAATCGGATATTATTTATGCTTTATTAATGCACTCACTAAGAGGACATTGCCATTGATAAACCTATTGTCCTTTAACTGTCTATTTGTTTGGAATGGGTAAAAGCACTAGACTTGAAAGAATCTAAAAGAGGTGAGATATTTTATATATTTTCAGTGGCTAGAATGTATAATATCAGCTACTACTATTTAGCCCAGATTTTGGAGAAAAAGTGGTACCATCCGATTACATTTGCTATCACAAATTAGGGATGTTTGAGATTAATTATATTTACATAGAGAAATTGTGCCTTGAGATGGTCTTTGCAACAAAGAAATTCATGCACTACATCCTATATAAAAAGGTGGTATTTTATACGAAGGTAGAGGGGCTAAGGCTATTGTTGAATAAGTTGCAACCACCTAACCGCCTAGCAAAGTGATTGATCACTTTGCAGGAGTTGACTATGAAATTAAGAGTAAGCCATCAAAGTTGCAGGCTATCATTGAATGTCTTGTGAATTTCGAGGAGCTAAAGGAAGTTTTGGCTAAAGGTAATGATCTCAAGGGTCTATTCAAAATAGATATTGCCTCCATTTCATCCTGATATACTGCTATAACACACTATCTATCCATAAGAGAGGCTGGAGTTGCTTTATCAAAGGCTAAAAAGAGGAAAATTAGGCAACAAGACTTGAAATTTACCTTGATTATAGGAGCACTATATCGAGAAGGGGTCGATGATGTTTATCATTGATGTGTTACACCCGATGAGATTCCATTTATATTGAAAAAGTATTATGACTCCGCTTGTGGAGGGCACTTTGTTGGACAATTAACTACACAAAAAGATTTGAGAGCTAGATATTGGTGGTTGTCCATTTTCCAAGATGCATTTGCATATATTAAGAGATGTGATACATATGTTAAAGACATGATAATAGGAAGAATGGGAAAAGCACCCACTGACTCCTATTATGGCTATAGTA
Organism: Lygodium microphyllum; assembly: GCF_053477565.2. Taxonomy (NCBI): domain Eukaryota; kingdom Viridiplantae; phylum Streptophyta; class Polypodiopsida; order Schizaeales; family Lygodiaceae; genus Lygodium; species Lygodium microphyllum. The sequence continues at coordinate 128,432,455 of NC_141160.1, read as the reverse complement.
GCTTTTAAGAAGTGGGGCATTGATTTTGTTGAACGTATATCCTTTGGGGACTACAAGAAAGAGTTATATGATTGTGGCACCATATTATTTTACAAAGTGGTCCGGTATGCTACGATGAAGGATAATGGCAAGGAAATGGCTAGTTTTATTTTGAAGTAGATTGCTTGCCATTTTGGTCCACCTAAGGAGCTTGTGTCTAATCGTGGGACACATTTTTTAAATAAGGTGATTGAGGCTTTGATGGAAGTGCTAAAGATTAAACATAGCAAGACCACGCATTATAACCCCCAAGCTAATGGGTATGTAGAGAGTACCAATAAGTAGCTTGTGGGGATTTTATCTAAGATTGTATCCAAAGATAAGCGTGATTGGGATAAGAAGTTGTATGTGGCTGTGTGGGCTTACAATTCGACATTCAAAAGAGTTACAAGCCATACCCTTTTAAATTAGTATATGGGAAGGAGTGCATTTTACCTCTGGAGATTGAGCTACCTATAATAAGGTTTGATCTAAACCATTCTTTGGGAGAAGAGAAAGCATTGTAAGGAAGGTTCATTTCCCTTGCACATCTAGGACGAGATTAGGTTACAATCTTTATTACATCAAGAAGTGGGAAAAAAGCTAATGAAAATGCTTTATGACCTTCAAACTAAGAAGTATAAATTTACTAAGGATCAATTGGTTTTATATTATAATGCCCATCATGAGTTTTTCCCAGGCAAGTTAGAACCCAAATGGGATGGTCCTTATACGATTGTTCGTATAGGAAAGAATGGCTCTATAGCCCTTTTAGCGGATTTGCAAGGGGAGGTAAAGTTCAAAACTAAAGTAAATTTCAATAAACTAAAGTCCTATTATGTATAGGAGTTGGCATTGGACTTGGTGCCTTTGTAGGCCCTTCAAGATCCAACTTAAACTTGCAAAAAGTGTACCAAGACTATTGGATGGGAAAAATCATTCCTTATCTTGAGCATCCATATTTAGTGCAGTGTTACCACCTAGGCAAAGTGATTTGCTGGAATAAGGGTTATTACATCACTAAGTGGCAAGAGGATCTTTTACATGGGATATTAAGGTCTATTGCCACCACTATCATTAGGTTCTTACCAATGTTCCTATTGAGTTCATTGAGGAACAAGGTATTATACCTATCTTACACCCTCTCTCTCTATTAGACTTTGACTATCATATTTTTGAGTAGGTTGATTGCCATGGCAAGTTTATCGATGAAGCATAGGTTTATACTTTATATTTTGACAGAGCTTCTCAAGGACATGCTAAGCATGTGAATGTAGGAATTTTCATAAAATATCCTTAGCATTGAGTGGTTTTGAAAATGAGAGTATATTTAGACACGGCTTTTACGAATAACATGGTGAAATACAAGGCCTTGATCATGGGGCTGAATCTAGCAAGATGTGGTGATATTCGCCGAAGGTGACTCACAGTTAGTGATCAACCAATTGAATAAGACCTATAGTGTAAGGGATCCCATTCTAATAATGTACCATCGTGCAACCTTAGATGCCCTTGAGATATTTGAGGTAGTGACATGCCAACTTATTCCTCGGCAATGGAATCACTTTGCAAATTCCCTAGCTAGTTATGCCTTTGTTGAATATTTCTTTCTTAATTGTGGTCTTGAGGGGTTTTTACAATTTCCTCCTAATGTTAGTCGAGGGTTACTATGGGGACTGCTTTTGCTGACATGTCTTATTTTGACTGTCAATGGTTAGTATGGGTTATAATCCCGATAGTGATTGACTATCTTCCTATTCTATCATGGATGCGTGTCAAATCATTCAACTCCATATTTGTCAAACATGCCTTGCTATTTATACATGGGGATTAGCTAATAATTTGATGAATTTAGTGTAGGGTCTTAATGGCCATCCCCTTGGTCTATTTTTGTGCTTCAGTAGGATTTATGTGGGGGTCAAAGGGTTTTTTTTTATCAGTAGGATGTTGAATTTTGTGCTTTATTGGTTAATCTTATCAGGCCAAGAGGGTCCTTTGTTCATAAAGAGAGTTGTTTGATCTTGTTAGGCCAAGAGTGCCGCTTATTTTGCAATGAAATGGTTTACCTTATTTGGTTAATCTTATTAGGCCAAGATGGTCCTTTGTTCATAAACATAGTTGTTTAATCTTGTTAGGCCAAAAGTGCCATTTATTTTGCAATGAAATGGTTTACCTTATTCAGCCAACATGGCCATTTGTTTGTTTGGTGTGAGTGTGGTTAATGGTTATTGTTTTAGTGCTGCATTAAATAGATTTGATGGAGCACTTTGAGAGAGCCTCTTGTTGTGCAAAAGCTTCTTCTACCAAGTCCAAGTGATGCCCTTCCTTCATGAGTTCTTTCCCTTTATGCTTTATGTATATATGTATGTGGGAAAAAATTTTATTTTTATAGGGGCCGGCATTCAAGGTATGAAGTTCCACGGTTCAATTCAGTGTGTTTGGGGAGGTTTAAGCAATTGTTTTTCTCCTATAAATACCTTGTTGGGTACTCTAAGAGCTATTTTTGGTGCAAGTAGTTCTAGTGACCCTGTTCTACTAGCCTGCTAGGCAACCATTTCTAGAAATCCCTATTAGTTGTGAGGAAGATAGGGAAGCTTGTCAAATAAAAGAGAAGGACTGATGAATATATTTGAAATATATAAAAAATGGAGGTGTGTAAAAAGGGTTTCTAACCCTAAAATATGAAAATAAAAGAAAGAAAAGTTCCAAGAGTAGATGATCATTGCCTTTTGGTGTGGGCCTAGTAGGTTCCTAGGGACGAGTCCAGGGCTGATGCCTTGTCTTCCTAAGGGGTGGCATCTAGTTAAAAAATAAATAAGGATGGTTGGAGTGAAAATAAAAGTGAGAAAAAGAAGAAAAGGGTTTAGTGTTGCCTTGCGAGAGCTTGGTAGATTCTTGAGTATTGAGACAAGTGTGCTAAGGTCGATACCCTATTCTCGTTAGGTCACAATACAAGTCAAATGGAAAAATATATAGACTAGGCTATGGGAGTCCTTGCCTAGTAGGAGTTCCTGGTCCAATTATCCTAGGTCAGGTAGGAAGGCCAAACCACCACTGAGGATGACTCCTTTGATAGTTCTTTTTAGCCATCCTATATTAGAGTAATTGGTTAATGACTAGCTCCATATCTTTGTCAGATTATCCTTAGCCTATCCCTCGTGGACTTCATGCTTTGATATAGTCAAGGGGAGAGTGAGAATTGTGTTTGTGCTCTATTGTGTCTTTTCTTTGTAACAACTTAATGCTCTTTATGGTTTCTATTTATGTAGATTAGTTCATGGATTTGATAGGCTGAGTCATCCTATCCCATGGTCGTCAATGAGAGAAGATTTTAAAGTTTAACTTCAAGTGCAGAAGGATCCCGATGTCGTAGAGTTCGTGCAAGAGCTGCAGAACACGGGGTTCAAGTTGTAGCAAGGGAAGAGCTAACAAGAAGAACTCAAATTTTTGATGCCAAAGTTCACTAAAATTGCTTGTCAAGTAAATTACAACAATTGCCAATTGAAAGAACCTTGTCAAATCCTTTCTTAGCAACTTCAGTATGAAGACTTAGCTCTTCTTCTTTATTTCTCAATGCCTGTACAAGCTTTCAGCAGAGCCAGGATCGTTTTAAACAGATCAATCAGCTTGGCAGAATTTAGCTATGGTTCAGCTGAGTGCAAGATACTCTGGAAGTTATAAAGGTGAAGCTGGTTCTTTCCATCGATGGACTTTCTCAAACCTGCCTCCACTCTTCTTTAGGTGTTAATAGAGATTAGGGTAATGGCTATTCTCGTCTGTAAGCAAGCTGGGCAAATGCAACAAACGGCTTCCTGTTCAGTCTTCTTTGGCGAAACTGTCTACCTCTCCTGCAGCAATAGATAGCTTGCTCTCCCTGTCATGCTCCAGGATTCACCAGCAAGTTAAACTCTCAAAGGACTAGCCTTTCCAGCTTGCAGCAAACCAATGTCCAATTCAGTGTCTTGATAGTCCAAAGCCCATCTGTGGATATCGGGAAGCAGGTCATTGAAAAAAAATCAAAATCTGGCTGATGATTGTGCTGCATAAACTCTTCGAAATAGTGAATCGCAGCTTGAACAGCATTGAATGTATTTGAAGGCTGGCTACCTCGTCGTCTATAAACTCTGTGGAGAAGGATTTTTCTTAGAGAAGGGAAATCTGAAGCAGATTGTTTTTTTGAGAAGAGCAAGGGTGTCTTTCTTCAGGTAGAGAAAGCAACCTTGATCGACCGGTTTGTCTTCCATGCTTAGGCCGCTCAAAGACCGTGTAGTATTCAAAAGACTGCTTGATCTATGCAAAGTCCACACTTGAACGTTGATTCTTTGTCCGGCTGAAGCTATCAAAATTAAAGGCCTCAGAAGGAGGGTGCGGGGCGTGTCTCTGACACAGGCAGGCCTACGATTCTTCTTTCTTCTGTCTCTTCTGCGAAAAGACGGGCAGACGTCTGAACTGTTGTTGAGCGTCTCATCACAAAATGCAGTCCAACCAGGTCTTCATACAAGAGGCGGCTATGTCCTCAACGGTGATCCAAATAGCCCAGAGCCTGTCCCAAGAGCTTAAGATCCTCCCTATCTAGAAGGGGAAGCAAGGTTCCAGGTCGTGGCAATCCTCTCCGAATCTAGATTCCTCTTCCAAAGGCGCCTGAAAAATCCCTTGCTTTTTTACCCAAAAGATGCTTTTTCCCTCCAAAAACGGTTTTTGAAACCAAATTAGTCTCCCCTTCTCCTCTTTTAGTTGAGCAGGGATAAAAAAAACCTCCTCTTTGACAAGATAGTTTCTGTACACCCTTACAAGATCTAAGCACCAACATTGATTTTGACTTTGAGGTTTATCTTTGAAGTCATGCATTGCCCCTTTGTCAGTCAGCTTTACAATGAGTAATCTGCGCATAAACTTCGACTTCGGCCTTGAAAATTGGATGGAAAAATACTCCCTCGGTGCTTCACTAGTGCTTTGCTCGCTTAAGCAGCTTTTGAGAGGCTTCCTTCAACTCTACGTCATGGGAACTTTTGAACTTAGATGATCGCTTCCACAAACCTTCCTTTGATTCCATAATTCCCTGCACTTTTCTTAGAGATCATCATTGAAATTATCAGCTTGATAATGTCCTTTGGCATCAGTTTTTCATATTTTTCTAATACACACACATCATGCATCCAAACAAAATCATACACACACACTAACGGAATATATACATTGGATGCGGAATATCATAATGCATCTCACACACAATGAATCACACGCAGAAAATGACACAAATGCACAACAAAAGAAATGGAGGTGTATACGACTCGGATGCGCAGCAGCACGACATCCACCCCCTCTAAACCTGCGCATCCTCCGGATGAGCCAACTATCCAGGATCATTCAAATCCACAAACAGGTCGAGTCCTTCTTCAGTTTCTAGTAGACCTGTTTCTCCATCAGCTTCATCATCCATATTCTCTGCTTCTTCTGCTTGACTTTCTTCTACCTGCTCTTCTTCTATCAATGCTTCAAGTGCATATTCTTCATCTTCTCTTCTCTTGAAAATCTTGACTCGTTTTCCAGCAATGGGTACCCTCAATACTGTTCCATCTAATTCAGCCAACTCATAAGTACCATTGTCAAAAACCTGTTTCACCTCATACGGTCCAAACCATCTTTGAACCATTTTTCTCATGCTACTATGCTGATTCTCTAGACTACTGTCATAGACTAGAACCCAATCTCCTTCTTTTATGGCTCTAGGCCTCAAGCGATGCCTTAAATCAAACCTGTCCTTGTTTCTGAGTCGGGCTGCCTTCAAACGATCAACTGCTAGTTGCACATCTTCTGTTCTTCTCTCTAGTTGACAAATCCGAAGAGCTAGAAGCTCCTCCCTTAATAAATTCTCATGCCACGGAAGAACACTCCAAGTGAGAGCACAAATTTCTGTAGGCATGACAGGTTTTTGCCCATACATCAACTCTGCAAGAATGTATCCAGTAGTCACACTATGTGTAGAGCGATCAGCCCACAACGCAAAAGGTAGTAATCTCGGCCAATCCCCAATCTGACCTCTACAAGCTTTTGCCAATGCTTTAACTATCGGCGGATGTCCTCTTTCACTCTTGCCATTTCCCTCTGGATTATAGGCAGTAGTAAGAGCCAATTTAATCCCAAGCCGTGAGAAAAATTCTCTAGCTTCATCTGCATCTAGCTCTCCACGATCACCTGTAATCTTGCCTATACATCCATACCTGCAAAATATTTCTTCCAACAAGAATTTACATACTGTAGTGGTGGTCTTTGTCCGCAAAGATCTGCCTTCAACATAGTTTGTAAGATCCTTCCTAGCCAAGTCAAGCTGCCAAAGTCCCACTGGCAAAGTAACCAAGTCTACCACCCACTTATAATGCATACATAGTGGATAAGTCGAATGCAACTCATCACGATGTCGCACTAAAGAGTAAAGCTAGCAGTCCCTGCAAGTCTCCACAAAGTGAGAAACATCTTTATACATTCCTTTCCACCAATATCTTTCTTTGATTTTCTCATAGGTAGCCCACACACCTCTATGTCCAGCCCATGAGCTCTCATGAAACTCTCGCATAATCTGTATCTGCATCGTTACATCACAAACTACTCTCAAGGGAAAGCCGCCTCTCTTCTTTGGATGCTTCCAAAGAAAACCATCTTTCAAGAAATACCCATAAGCCTTCCTTCTGATTTTCTTGAATTCATCATCTGTCCAATCAGCTCTTCGAGTCAATGAACTTAGATACTGTCCAATTTGCAGCCACTCATCAACATAAAGTTCTTCAATAAAGGCTTCAACAGTAGATACATGACAATCATGAACAAGAACAAAAGCTGCAAGCTCTGTCTCATCATCTTCTGCAAGCATTGACTCCTCATCCTCATATCTCGCTCTAGATAGCATGTCAGCAATTGGATTATCTTTCCCTACTATGTGTCGAAATTCTGGATTCAATGATTTGATATAGGCAATCCACCGAAGCATCGCTATATCTGGAGTAGAGCAACTAGTAATCATGCCAAGCAAAGGCAAACAATCTGTTTCCACAACAACTGAAGCTCCAATGAAATACCCTTTATCACACTTCAGTGCAGTAACTACTCCCCACAACTCTCTTTTGATTTGCGGATATCTCCTCTGTCGCTCATTAAGAACTTTAGCTCCAAAGCGGATTGCATATCTATTTCCATCAGCATCATCCTGTCCCACTGCCCAACCTATGCCAGTAGGGCTAGTATCAACTGTCAACATGATCGGCCGTCCACACTGATAATCCGCCTTGCGAAGAGTAGGAGCTGACTGTAACAGCTTCTTGAGTTTACGCATGGCTTTCGAATGCTTCTCATCCCAATGAAATTTCTTCCCCTTTCGAAGCAATTGATAGAGAACATCTGCTATATGAGCAAAATGAGGAATCCAAATCATGTAAAATACACAAGCTCCCACAAATCTCTGCACCTCTGAAGTAGTCGAGCAATACTCTGCAATCCTGCTTATGGCATCCACCTTTGCAGGTGAAGGCTTTCTGCCATAATATCCAACCATATGCCCAACTATGATGACTTCATTAACACCAAAGACATATTTCAGCCCTAAAAGAGTCAAGTTTACCTCCTCTAATCATGTCAATATTTGCTCACAAGCAACTAAGTGGTCAGCCACAAACTGTCTACATCCACGCAAATCAAGACTTTCATTCTTTTCTTCTTCTACACAACCCTTAATAGGCACATCATCTAGAAAAGGCATGATATACTGCGGAATATTGTCTCGTAGAACTCTATGCATAGCATTCATCATATGAGCAACTGAGTTTGTGGCACCTTGAGGCAAGGTACACATCCTCACAAGACCAATAGGTGTCCGCATAGTAGTAATATCCCTGCTTTCCAAGGCAAGCTGAAACTGATCATAACCTGAATACAAGTCACCTAGAGAATAGATGGCTCATCCTGCAAAAGCCTCAGCAAATTCATCCACAACTGGACCTGTTCCCACATTCCTGATTGTCACTTTGTTCACAGGCTGCATATCCTGAATAAATCTCAAAGTACCATTCTTCTTTGGTACAGTAAACCACCTGTTAGAATAGGGTGCAGAAGAGGGTTCCAAAATCCCCATCTTAATCTTCTCATTCAGCAACTCTATCAGCTTTGGCAAGTGTGCTTTAGGCACAGGTATAGGACGTATATTCCATGGTACATGAGGAACAGTGAAGTTGACCATAGGTGCAACCAATTCGGGACTAATGCAGCCAATTTCATGTGGGAAGAAAGCAAATGCCTTACCATGACGTCCAAGCATCTCTCTAAAACATTCTTTTTCCACTAGAAGCAAGAATTCATCATTTCCAATCTTCAATTCTGCAAGAGTTTCAGCTGTAAATTTATGTCCAATATTTGCAGGATCTCTCAACATAGGCTGCTTCATAGCTTTTTTAATCTGCTTATCACTATCAGGAGGAAGCGGCCCTGCAACTGGCTTAACCTCTTATCAATTGTTTTATACTTCGTGTCAACCTTGGCATCATTCAAGCACTCTTTTCTTTGCTGTAATTTCTGCAAATTTTCAGCAACTCTCAACTATGTTGGCTGAAAAATTTCAGCCCTTTGCTCTACGGACTGCATAGGTGCAGCCTGAAACTCTGTATGCAGAAATTTTTCAGCATTCACCTCTGTTGGCTGAATGGATTTAGCCCTCGGCTCTATGGACTGCATGGGTGCAGCCTCATACTCCATATGCTGAATTTTTCCAGCATTTAACTCTGTTGGCTGAAAGGTTTCAGCCCTCTGCAACTCTGTTAGCTGATCAAGATCAACCATAAATTCAGTTTGCTGAGTTTTCTCAGCCTCTAACTCTGTTTTCAGCATAAAACCAAAAATTTCCTAAAACATATCCAAGGTTTGCACAGGTATGATCTTTGAACCCTTACATACATCAGTTTTCAGCATTGCTCCCATCTCAAACAATGTATCTGCATAAGACATCCCTTCATACAATCCATCTACATGCTCTTCTGCTTGCAAAATACCTGCATTCTTCAACTCTTTCTCCTTACGACCAATGTACTGCCTGGCAGCTCTAGGCAAATCTGAAATTTTCTGATAACTCACTGAACTATCTGAAGAAAAACCAACAAAATTATTGGAGAAAGACTGGCTGCCAGGAGGCGAGATCTCCTCTTTTCTCCGCTCCGTACCACTGGCGTCTCGCAAGACAGCGGTACCTAATGAAAATCCAACTCCTTTGCAGGTAGTGGTGCCTCACTCAAGGAGTCCCTGTTTCTTGGATGATTTACCCCAACAGTCATAAACTGAACAGCTCGCATACCATCTTTACTGCATATCCGTGCATAAGCTGACCCATCATCCATCACTTTCGTTTCCATTCTTGCTTCTGTAATGAAAGGCTGTCCAAGAATAATCGGATAAGAGCAAGAATCCTGAACAAAGCAATGATAATCCTCTTCAACATTACCAATAGAAATTTTGATACTCGGACAAGCAGCATACATATCACCAGAAGTATTATTGGCGGCTCTCATGTGCCAGCCATGCTCTGCATCCATAGGCCACTTGCCACTCTCGTAAACACCTCGAGCAATAAGATTAATCTCAGAACCATGATCGACTAAAGCGATCAAAGGAATTTGTTTCTCTCCAATCCTTACCACCGTCTCAGTGGTTGCTCTAGCCCAATGACTTCGTGAAAAATGGCTGCGAGGAATGAGAATAAGGGTATCATCATCTTCATACTGCATAGGCTGAACTATTTTCTCCAATTGCAGATTAACAGAAGCATTCTCAACCATCACTGCATCATCATGCTCTTCCCCAAGAGCTCCATGCCACAATCCCTGTAAAGGAGGTCCTTCCATCACATGTCGTTTCCTTCGCAAAAGATCCTGCATCTGATCCTGTATTTCTCTTCTAGCAATCCCAAGAGCTTCTCCAACAGTAAAGTGACTTCACTATTCAAAATTCTTTCATGAAAAATCTTACTCATATCCGTCTGCATATCAAGGTCTGACAAGAGCTTGAATCCTGGCTCCTTTCTTGGTTGCCTCTTCTCTTTCATCTGCTTGTCTCGCATAGGTTGTTCAGGACCTGATTGAGCTGGAGAACTTGACATAGGTGGAGCTGTAACAGGTGGTGAAACAAAGTCACCCCCTCTAGTCTTTTTGGAGGTGCTGGGACCCTCCTCATCTCTTCTTCTCTTTTCCTCAACCATGGCATCTAAACCCTGTGTTTTAGCCATATAAGCAAAAATAGAATACCTGTCAACAGGAGAATCCCATCCCGTTTCTCCTCGGATGCTGGAGCCCACACAAGTCATAGTAGATGCCTGAACTTTCCCTCTTCTCGCTATCTCCAAGGCAGAGGACCATAAAGCAGAGTCTCCATCTGATTTCTGCTCAAGCTAGACTCCATAAGCTGAAGCATCTCCTCTAACACTCACAAAAGCTGATCGTGCAGCCATATCATCAACAAGCTTTTTCATGCCTCCCTTACTAAAGTTCGTGTCAAGAGGAGCGCCAGTCTCTGTCAGCCATATCTTCCCATCTTGTCCCCAGAACACTACATTCTTCTTACGCGCTTCCTGAAAAGCATCACAATCTCTGCAGTGTTGGTGCTCTGTACTATCGCACCAAATACATCGTCTCCCTTTTCTTTGACTAGCTGGAAAAGCAGTCGCTAGAGCAGGTGCTACAGCAGGTACTGACATGGGCACTGGAGCAGCAGGAACTGGTGGATTCACAACAGGAGGAGTAGGCTTAGGCAATGAAGTTGCAGCAGGGGTAGAAGAAGAAGTCTCCAAGGATTTTTCAGAAACTGATCCTATATTACGATGCAATCGTACTCTCCTGCGCTACTTCTTAACAAGAGCATTCACAGCATCAATGACATGTCTCCACTCGGTCTTTAAACCTGAATCAGTAGCTTGATCTTCCAAAAGATCATCCAACTTTTCCTGTAAATCAGCATCAGCAGCTTGTAAAAATAACTCCACTTTCTGCATCTCCAAAGCTTGCTGCTCAGTTCCATCCAACTGATCATAGCGGCTCTCAAACTCTCGCAGAAGAGCAGTAACAGAAAGTCCCTTATTAGACATAGAAACCCATGCTAAGAAATTCTTGCGATTCATAAGACCTGTATCCTCCAGGAAATATTCATCTTTTAATGCCTTCTTAAACTCAGCCCAACCTGCATGTGTTTCTTGAATTTCTGAAATTCGGACTTCAAGAGCGCGCACCACGATCCGCAAGAAGTAGCGGCTCCAAACATCTTGAGAAACCCCAAAAAACTTCATCTTTTCTTCATACAAATGCAAGTAAGTTGACACTTGCTGGCCATTAAACTGCTTCATCTCCTGTTGGACAGCTTTCAAGGCATCCATGGCATCACTATCACGTTTCGTGTGAGCTTGCTGCTGCATATAAGTGGTAAATGACTGAAACAGGTTCTTCATGACATTGTCATCTGTCATCTCTTCTTGCGAGTCTCCCATCTTGCTGAAAAGTGACGCAGCACGTTCACGTCGGGTTCACTAGAAATGTCGTAGAGTTCATGCAAGAGCTGCAGAACACGGGGTTCAAGTTGTAGCAAGGGAAGAGCTAACAAGAAGAACTCAAATTTTTTATGCCAAAGTTCACTAAAATTGCTTGTCAAGTAAATTACAACAATTGCCAATTGAAAGAACCTTGTCAAATCCTTTCTGAGCAACTTCAGTATGAAGACTTAGCTCTTCTTCTTTATTTCTCAATGCTTGTACAAGCTTTCAGCAAAGCCAGGATCGTTTTAAACAGATCAATCGGCTTGGCAGAATTTAGCTATGGTTCAGCTGAGTGCAAGATACTCTGGAAGTTATAAAGGTGAAGCTGGTTCTTTCCATCGATGGAATTTCTCAAACCTGCCTCCACTCTTCTTTAGGTGTTAATAGAGATTAGGGTAATGGCTATTCTCGTCTGTAAGCAAGCTGGGCAAATGCAACAAACGGCTTCCTGTTCAGTCTTCTTTGGCGAAACTGTCTACCTCTCCTGCAGCAATAGATAGCTTGCTCTCCCTGTCATGCTCCAGGATTCACCAGCAAGTTAAACTCTCAAAGGACTGGCCTTTCTAGCTTGCAGCAAAACAATGTCCAATTCAGTGTCTTGATAGTCCAAAGCCCATCTGTGGATATGGGGAAGAAAGTCATTGAAAAAAAATCAAAATCTGGCTGATGATTGTGCTGCATAAACTCTTCGAAATAGTGAATTGCAGCTTGAACAGCATTGAATGTATTTGAAGGCTGGCTACCTCGTCGTCTATAAACTCTGTGGAGAAGGATTTTTCTTAGAGAAGGGAAATCTGAAGCAGACTGTTTTTTTGAGAAGAGAAAGGGTGTCTTTCTTCAGGTAGAGAAAGCAACCTTGATCGACCGGTTTGTCTTCCATGCTTAGGCTGCTCAAAGACCGTGTAGTATTCAAAAGACTGCTTGATCTATGCAAAGTCCACACTTGAATGTTGATTCTTTGTCCGGCTAAAGCTATCAAAATTAAAGGCCTGACACAAATACACAACAAAAGAAATGGAGGTGTATACGACTCGGATGCGCAGCAGCACGACACCGAGACTCGTAAAAGAGGCACTTTTGGTGCAAAGTGAAACAATTGCGGATCAAGGAGTTGGAGTTTTCCTAGATGCATTTCGATGCCAGGAATCCAAAGCAAGTGTCCATTTATCAATCATAGTCCATTTGACCTCCCATTTAATGGCCACAAGGTTTGGCATTATGAAGCAGCTACTAGATCCAAAAGCCAAAAAGCATGTGATGGAGGTCGATATGATAGATTTTGATGCTAGAAAGTCACTCTTTAATCAGATTGCAATATCAAGATTGTTTGTCCCCTCAACTAGGTTGAAACCACTTTGCACAAGTATGAAAATCCAACTTTGAACTCGTTATTTGAGAGATTAGTGTAAAACTTGATTAAAGAATAGGCTTAACTCAAGAAATGAAATGACATTTTGGGGAGGTGGAGGGAAGGGGTGCATTTTTTTCAGTGCCTTCTTCTCACCCCTCTGATATTTTATTGCTATAGCCATTCTCCTCCTACTATTAGGTCCATCAAATTCTTCAATTATTTGCCATCAATTGCTTTGATTCTTGCGCAAAATGATGTACTATTTAGCAAGACCAAAATTCTCTCTCTTGTTTATGTCTCCTCCTTGTTCCTTGTTCATAGAGAGAAAGAGAGAGAATGTTGATTTGATGAATCAATGGTAGATAATGGTTCAAAAGCATAATGGGATGTAGATCAAGTGATTTGGAAGTATCAATGGCAGCATGGCTAGGAAATTGCGCTAGTAGCCCCATTTCATTGAATTACAACATACGCATGCAAATTTTCAAGTAAGTGATCGTTATTTAATTTTTTATGTTGAATTGTTAGTATACATTATAAGAAAATGATTGCAAATGATTGAAACATATTGGTTGATGTCTGCAATGTCAGAAAATCATTCATTTCCCTTTCCATATATTGAAAAACTATCAAATCAAAAAACCCGAAACACAAGATTTCATGGAAATTTTGGTTGTTTTTTGTTTTGGAATTGAATGATGTTCATATGGCATTGAATATATTAATAAAATATTTTTTGTGCACTTCATGTTGGCTAGTTTTTTAGTTAAGTTGTTTAAGCACAGAGTGCCATACACTTTCCATATACAATCTAAATATGATACCAAAAGATAAATTCTTGGATGCATGGCAATTGTATGTTTAGGTGACAACCAATGTTGAGAGTGTAAGATTTTCCTTTGTTGTAGGGTAGTTTGATATTTTGGGAAAATTGATTAAGTGAGGAATATACACAATCTCCTAGATCATTACAACTACATTATGAGAGAACTCTCTTTCATTCATGTTCTATGTATAAGATGGCATATTCTAGGGCCAATAGTCCCGAAGGTGTAGGAGAGCCATAGGAGCCACAACATTCTGTTGGGGGGAGCTCTTTTATGTATGTGAATCGAGGTGCTAGCCATCTATATGTGTGGATATTCTCTTTGTTGGAGTTGGGAAGGGCAAAACTGTTGGATCGTAATCGGCACAAACACACTTATTTAGAGTAGTGTATAACCACCCGACGCTCCTAACCACAAGGTTGTGAGGGTGGTTTGGTGAGCTTATGAGGCCTAGTTAGAGCCTTAGAGCCAATATCGGACTCGTTTTAGGTCTCAATACAATTTTCTTGGAGTTTAGCCATCAAACAATCAACTATGACTACTATAATAACCTAGAATATATAGGACTAAAGTGTTTGAGTCCCATATAAGGCTTTTGTTTCCCTTCTCACGTTGTATCAACACATAGTGCTCCTGGGAGAAGTACTTGGGATTCTCCTATACCAAGAAATCATCTAAAACTATTGACATTTGGATTTTTTAGACTCCTTGTCTTAGATGTATAGCAAAGTTTATATGTAATACATGTAGAGTCTAAATCATTTTGTCTTTATCTTTTGTAAAGTTGGTAGACTTGATTAAAGGTTTTATGATTGATTCATGATGTATGGATATGTCTTAAAGAGAACTTGATTTCTAACATCCTTGGGATTCATTTGAATCTTGTGTCTATTCTTTTTCTTCTCTTTTATCTCCTATTCTCTACTTCCTTCTCTCTTTGATCCCCAATGGATACAACCTTTCGACTAAAACACCTTTGATAACAAAAAGGTTTATTGAAGAGAGTACTATGCAGTTTGCAATGTACAATGAAGACAAAGAGGCAGAAAATATACCAAGATTGTGCCTCCATCTATTCTTTCATGGTTATTTAACTATATTAGATATGGAATTCTGGAAGGAGAAGACATAATCAACGAGTGTAGAGAGATTGGATTTGGCTGTGATAGAGAGCTAGCATTTTTCGTATTCATGTATATTTATTAAGTTGGATGAAATTCTAGTAATCTTGCTTAACATTTATGTACTTTATTTTTTCATTTTTAGGTACACATGTATAACAACATGTGGGCCAATGGACAACATCTTCAAGTCAACAGAAGCTTGGCTATGTGGGAAGAGTGTGGGAACCATAGTCTGTATTTACAAACTATACTATTGTGCTTGCAAGAAGGTAATATGAACTTTTAGATATAATTTTTTTTTGACACTTATGGCTTAAACATTTCTTCAAAGATATTGTGAATCTTTTATATAATAGGTTATATTAAAGGTTGACCAGTTTTGTGTTGAATACAAAGGGGCTAAAGCCACAATGAGACAAGAGCCATCTAGCTTCTTTTGGTCAATTGATTCTTCAAAGCCATTACAAAAAAAATGAGAACCATATATTCTATTGACACATCATGAGCAAGCTTTCTTCTACACTCCTCCAAATTCTCTTGATCCATGGAGATAAGTTGTGCATGTAAATCATTGAGGATGACAAATGTATGACACCACCAACTAGGCTTGGATCTCAGAAGAGCTAATCTAAGACAATTAGCTTAAGGAAGACCCAACTTCTACACAATCCCATCCCCTCATAACATTAGCACATGATGACTACTCTAACCAGGAGGAGAGTGACAATGATGCAATGGATGATGGGATGGAGGATCTTGCATTAAAGTTGTGCATCAACCCCTTAGCAAAGCCTTGATTGGTTCACCATCCACTCTCAAACTTGATGTAGAGTTGACAATAGAGGAGCTTCAAGAAGCATTGAAGGACAAACGATCATCGATCTCTTTCCAAGATTGATTGAATCCTAAAGTCCAAGGTACAATATCAAGTACGTGTTTGAAAAGTTATTTTTGATTTCACAAGAAACTAAGTCTTAAATTCCTGAAAAATTCTAGTGGATTGCAAGAGCTTTCTGATCTATTGGTAAGAATGAGTACTCTAATCCATTAATAAGCACAATCTCCCTTGATCTAAAATTTCTCATCCATATTTTTGGAAACTTACTAATAACAGGTGGGTTGGGCACAGGGAGAGTCATGGTGATAGTCGTGTATGGCTAGTTGGGGCTCAATTGCCCATAGACTCAACTTTGTCTTTTGGAACAAGTAATGCCTCAACCAAGAAGGAAATGACATTTTCAACTGGTATCAAAGCCAACCATTTGAAAAGCTTCTTTATCTTTTACTTCAGCCTAGATTCAAAGATTCTGCTCAAGGTTTCATGGGAGTGATTTATTTCTTCCTCCTGAGGTATGCATTGAGTCTTCTCCTCTCCCAACTTATTTCATCTTGCTCCTAGCTTGTCAAGGAGCTAGCTAAGCCTTATTGAGTCCTTATTGATCTGAGGAGAAACCATTCCATCCATTTTGAGTAGATACAAAGCATGCTATTGTGGACAGTCATGGTAGCTTGACAACACTTTTATATTTTGGCCCCATAGCTTTTATATATGGCATCATATTTATGTATTCTATAGCTCAAAACAAAGAGTGAAATCAGATCTACAAAGATGAGTACTCATTGAGTTGATTTTATGCAATTTTTAGTTCTCTATTTCACATATAGAAAAATGATTCTAATTTGGACAGAAAATAATGAGGTCCATTATGCATGTTTAATGCCTCGATGATGCTATTTTGGTGCCCAAATATTATGATTATGCTTTGGGATGCTACTTGACTGTAATAATATTTTGGGCAGCAAGTTATTAATAGTAACTTTATGCCTATTGAGGATTGATGCTATTTGGATATGCCACTTACATGCATTGATGTCTAGCATTGATAGTTGACCTAGATATAATTATGGATAGCTTTATCACTCAGAGTTAAGCTACATTGGATTCTTTGGAGTTTTGGCTTTATGCTTTAGTTCCTTTATTCATTGAGATTATGGGTTTGAAAACTTTTTGGTCTCATGCTTCCTAATATATATGGGGTTATGGATAGTCATGCACTTGATGTGAGCTCATATTGTTCATTTGGTATTTCTTTAATGGGAGCTACTTGCTATTGGCATTAAAGCTTTGGATTATTTATGTAGGTGAGCTTGGTTCTTTGAGACTTTGGAACTCTTGGTTCATGTATATACTCTCTTTTATGCCATTGCATGCAGTTAGCTCTGCTTGTGGGCTAATTTGATTTTGTATACTTTAGACACTTGCACTTACCTCTATTAGTAGTTTTTTAGTGATATATATGCTTATGGGATGCATGGTTTACTAACACTTTGAGTTTGTGACAATCTTTGGTACGTGGTCTATGGTTAGTCACTACTAGTTACATTCTTTATATCCGAGTTGTTAGTTACATTTTTTGTATCCCAGTTGCTACTCAGATATCCCTGGCAATGGGATATTTCTTTCTTGGCTATTTTTACACACTTGGATTGACATATAGTGATGTCTTTATTTCAGCAATATTGTAATTATAGTTTTCAACATTGTCTTGGAGAGTACACATTTAACTTTGGTAGTTTATTGCTTGTAGTTAGTGGACATCTCTATATTTTGGTATTCCCTCGTGTTTTGCCCTTATTTTGGTTAAGTTTTGGGGATTAATTTGCAATCATTTACAACACCTGGTTCTCTTAGATTTTGCATTAGTATACTATCATTATGGCTGGTTCTTTGAATGATAGTGCTATTTTCAATATTGAAAAGCTTGATGGAACTAATTTCACCTATTGAAAGATGCAGGTATGATAAATAATAGTGGTTCCAAAGAAGCAAGTTCAACCCAAGACGTTAAAGCTACATAAACCCACTCTTATATTATCACTATCTAAATATGTTTATTTCAATGTTGTGACACCTAAGGATAATGATTGGAAGTTATGGGAAAATGTTTGCAATCTTTATGACAAGCAAAGTCCTACTTCATAGATGTATGGTTGAAACAGCTCAGGGACCTTTGCATGAAGGAATGAACTAGTGTGTCCATGTATTTGAAAGAGTTTCATTCGATTTTGAGCCAATTAACGTCATAAGCATTGAGTGTAAGGATGATCTTACTACTTTGTTCTTGCTTGTGACACTTTTCGAGTCATGGCATACTTTTGTATTGCCATGTGTGCCAATATACCTAAGGTTGGTTTGAAACTCTAGGATGTTGAGGGTGCCTTACTCACAGAGGAGATAAATATAAAGAATGTGGATGCAACCCATATTTCTCATGCATTGATGACTATTAGAGGCAAACATGATGGTAAGAGCGATAATGACTAACGTGTGATAGAGACACAAACATTTCAATCTTGTGAGCAAATTCATAGTATGCCTCGTGGTTGTAAGGCCTCTCTTAAATGTCATTGATGTGGAAAGTAGGATCATATTAGGCCACATTGCCATAAGATGCACAATGATAAGCACAAGGAGAAAGGCAAGGGAAAAGTATAGGATAAGATTAATAATTGCAGCATTGTTCTAGTAAGTCAGCATGAAAATTGAGGAGAGAAATTCCATGAAGCATAAGTCTGATGATGATTACATATTGGCAACTTCTTCTCTTGATGCTAGTCAGTTGGCTGATGTGTTGTCCACTTTTTCTCAATGTTAGCTACTTGATTCAGGGCTTCTTTCTATGTTATCCCACATAAGGATTGGTTTCACTCCAATCATAGAATGACATGTTCTATGAGACTAGGAAATGACTTGGCATTGGATATTATTGGTATTAGTGATGTTAGATTGCAATTGGCTTCAAGCAATAATTTTGTTTTGCATAATGAAGGCCATGTTTAAGCATTGACCAAAATCCTACTCTTTGCTAGAAGGTTAGATTATGCAAGATAACATGTATCTTTTGGTGATCTTTTGTGGAAGTTTACCCATGGGAATCTTGTCTTTGCTCAAGGTTCCAAGGCTAGTAATCTCTATCCCTTACTTGAATCTAGGTCTATTAACCATGTTTTGGTTATGGTTGACATATCACATGTATCTTTATGGCATCGTCGCCTTGGGGACATATCCTCGAAGGGAATGAAAGTATCTTCCATCTCTTGATTACAAATGTTTTTCTTGTGAGTATTTTCTTTATGGCAAGCAAACATGCAGTTCTCATAAGAAGTTTGTTATTGCATGCATGGGTGAGACTTTGACTCTTGTTCAATCTAACATATGTGGTCCCATGCATTGTCAATCACTAGATAGTGCAAAATACTTTGTGACTTTCATTTATGATTATCTGTATAAGGTCAATGCATATCCCATAGACAAAAATAAAATGTATTGGCTACCTTTCAATGTTGGCTTACTCTTGTGGAGAACTAATCTGGGTATAGACTAAAATGCCTAAGGTCAAATCATGGAGGTGAATATGTCTCTTGAGTATTTGAGCAATTTTGCAATGAGAACGGGGTTTTAAGCATCAGTTGACTACCCCTTATACCCCACTCTAGAATGGTATTGCAAAGTGCATGAACAAGACAATTCAAGAGAGTGTCTACAGTATACTTAGCTACTCATGCTTACCACAATTTTTTTGGACTGAGACAGTTGCTACTATCATACACTTGATAAACAGATGCCCCTACACTATTATTGGTTATTAGGTTGCAGAGGAGGTATAGTATGAAAAACCTTCATCATATGCTCATTTTCATATCTTTGGATATGAGGCTTTTTGCCATGTTCTCAAGGACAAATGCAATAAGCTAGATCCTAAATCAGTGAAATGCATCTTTCTTGTTTATGAGGATGTAGGTGAGATGGGCTATCACCCATGGGGGATCCGCAAGAGGCTAGGAAGGTTGTTTGTAGCCATGATGTTGTTTTCCATGAGGAGAAGATGCATAAGTTGTCTGAGTGAGTAGTTGAGATACATAGGGAGATATTTCAAAAGGAGCCTCCTATTACCATAGAACTAGCTAGACAGCCTATAACTCATGTTCTAGTGGCCCACGATCATGATGTTGGATATGATGTATAGGTCCCAAAACCTATTTTAAGATAATCTAGTAGAGATAGATGACAACTTGATTGGTTTGAGCCCTCCATGGACTATGTTATGGTGACAGATTTTGGTGAGCCCCTTACCTATAAAAAGGCCATGCACAAATGTAATAGTCACTCTTAGGAGAGGGCCATGCAGTTAGAGTATGACTCATTGAAAAAAAACCATACATGGGATTTGGTTTCTTTGCCCAATGGGAAACATGCATTGCCTTGCAAGTTGGTGTACAACTTGAAGAGAGTACCCCTCAATACCCCAAGATAGCATATAAGGTCAGATAGGTTGCTAAGGGTTTTAAGCAAGAGCATGATATTGACATTGATGAGGTATCTTCTCATGTAGTCAAGATGACTACACTATGCTTATTAGTGTTGGACTTGGTTGCTCAATTAGATCTGGATTTCTATTAGATGAATGTTAAGCTGGCTTTCTTACATGGAGACTTATATTATGAGATTTATGTGTAGCAACCTAAGGGATTTCAAGAAAAGGGTAGGAAACACCTAGTGTGCAAGTTGAGAAAGAGCTTTTAAGGTCTTAAGTAGATACCTAGGGAATGGTATTATAAGTTTGATGCATTGCATTGTTTGACTTAGTAGGGCACTTTCCTTTATGTTGTATCTTATCTATACTTTGTGTACATTGTATAGTGTGTGAAAAAAAGGAAGAAATTAGCAAGAAAATGTTTTGGCCTCCATCTCTCTTCTTTTGTTCTTGAGTGAGCTTCATCTTGTGTATACAATGTGTGTTTGGAGCAAAAACTCAAGCAAGTCCCCCCACCACGCGATTCTTGACATGGTATCAGAGCAGTGCCACTAAGAGAGGCTAATTTTGAAGGCTAAATTGAAAGAAAAGAAGCAAGGTTTGAGCAAGCAAGCAATGGGTAAGAATCTCTCCCATTCTTCAACTCTTTCTCTTGGATAGTGCCTATGGAGGCACTGAAAGCAGGGTAGAGTGAAAATCTCAGATTACTGTGAGATTTGGTGTGCAAGCAAAGCACTATATATTCTACAGACAAGCTTTTCAAGGCTTGCTTGCAATTTTTTTGGGCATCTGAAGCCATTTCGGGCCCTGTTTTAGAGCCACAAGGTTGCATATAGCAATTTCATGGTATGCTATGATTTTGGCTGTATTGACCAAAAGTGGGTGCACAGGTTACAGATTTTGAATCTGTAATTTTTGAGGTGTTTGCCAGGAAGAAAACATAAGGTTTATCTACAAACAGGTTGCAGATTACATGTACTATTGAGCAATCAATGAAAAAATTTGCTTGGTGTATTACTGTGCACTTGTTGTGAAAGCTTCCAGAAGACTAGCTTGTTGTGTTGTATCAAATGGAAGTTCTGTGTGACGAACTTCCTCGTCGGAAAGGGCCTTTATGAGTTTTTTTTAGGTGAAGAAAAGAAGCCAGAGCTGAGTATCCCTCTGACTTCACATGAATTAAAGGCATGACAAGAATGGAATGCAAAAGACAAAAAGGTGATGTATTGGTCATCTACAATAATTGATAATACTATGCTAGGACATATCAAGAATACTGAAACTTTACATGCAACTTGGACAATTTTTTAGAACATGTTTTCAATAAATACAAAGGCGTGAAAGATTCAACCCGAGCAAGAGTTGAATACCTTGAAGAAAGGGAAAATGTCTATCAATGAGTATGTTTTAAAGGTTAGTAACATTGCAGATGCTTTAACAACGATTGATGCAATGCTTGATGATGATGATTTGGTTTCATCCACTTTGAGTGGCCTTAATAATGAGAAGGCATGGAAATTATTTATCACTTCTATGTACGTATGGAAGCCATTTCCAGATTTTGATGAGCTGGTCTCTCTCATGATTACCAAAGAGATCAATATACATGGTGACTCTTCTGAAAGAAATGTGAACAAGTCCAAGCATCTTACTCAAGTTCAGGAAGGGGACATGGTATATCAACTTCGAGAGGTTGTGGTATGGGATGTGCTGGTGGTAACCAACAAAACAGGTTCAATCATCAATTTAGTGAAATGCAAGTTTCGGGAGGCCGAGGAAACTTTAGAGGTAGGGGGAGCTGTAGAGGAAGCGATGGATGGCAAAATAGAGGTTCTGGAAACTCTGCTATTGTTTGCCATTATTGTGGCAAAACATGTCATATTGCAGCCCATTCTTATGCTAAGAAGGATGATATTCATAGTGGTAAATTGCAGCAAGGAAACAATGCATCGCCTTCACGATAGAATGAAGACAAAAATAAGTGTCTGTTTGTTATGTAGCATATGATGAATGCAGTTATTGGAAAGGGGGCAAATGATGATGTATGGTATGCCGATTCAGGTGCAATTAATCACTTGCATGATGGCCAAACTATGAGTCTCACAGATGTATTACATGTGCCATCAATCACAAAGAATCTAGTGTCTATTGGCCATAGAGCAAGGGTTGCATGTTCGATTCAATGCAAAAGGTTGTTTTGTGGAATACTTTAATGATAAGTACAGGTTGGTCACAAAAGGAAGTAGAGTTGGTCGCATGTTCATTTTAGATGCTGGAATTTCCGCAATGGATGCTGCAATGCATGCTAAAGGAAAAGGAGTGGTTGCAGACATTGAAATATGGCATAAATGTATTGGACATGCAAATGTGAAAATGTTGAAATTAATGTAGTCCAAAGGATTGGTTACAAGGTTTCCTTCTTTTAGAGTTGCAAAATTTCATAAAGTCTGTGAGGCATGCCAGTTTGGTAAGAAGGCGAGACAACCCTTTTTGCATGACAAAGAAGTGAGAAGAAATATACTTGATGTATGCATACATATATTTGGGGACCTACACAAAATGCATCTCTTGGTGGCAACAAATGCTTTGTCACATTTATTGATGACTGTTCAAGGAAGCTATGGGTGTATTTCATGAAGGAAAATAGTGATGTATTTGAGCACTTCAAATCTTTCAAGGCATCTGTTGAAATAGAAATTGTCTTGAAAGTTAAGTGCTTGAGATCAGATGGAGGCGGAGTGCACCTCTCTAATGAGTTTAATGGCTTCTTAAGAACTCATGGGATAAAGAGGCAATTTACTTGCAGGTATACCCCACAGCAAAATGGGGTTGCAGAAAGAAAAAATAGGTATATTGCAGAAGTTGCATAGGCATTGATGGCTAAAAAGAATATGCCAAAACATTTTTGATCTAAAGTTGTTCGTACTGTTGTCTATATTATGAATAGAACTCGCATAGCTGAAATTCATGGGATGACCCCTAAAGAGTGCTTTACAAGCAAGGATCCTGATGTATCACACTTGAAGGTATTTTGTTGTGTTGCATATGTTCATGTGCCAAATGAGCTGCGGAAGAAGCTTGATCCAAAGGTTGAAAAATGTATTTTTATTGGATAATCTTTAGAGCAAAAAGGGTATCGTTGGTATAACCCTATCACAAGTGAGTTCAGAGTGAGAAGGAATGTTATTTTTTATGAGATAAGAAGTCGGTATACACCTGCTTGTGATGTATTAGATGATGATAATGATCGTGATAGCTATGTGCAAAAAGAAAAGCAAGAATCACAGAGTCTTAGTGGACTAGAAACATCATCTGGTACTACACCTACAGTGAGCCCTTGGTTTGGGAGACGAAGGAGTAGCCCCACATCTTCAGGTGGATCTATAAGTGTTGCAGGCAAAGACAAAGGAAAGAAGAAAGTGTTGGATGGTAATGATGCATCTACTAGTCATTTGGGACTTGATGAAGATTCTAAGTGGTTCAAAGAGTTTAGATGATGAGCTTGATATTCCTTCAGTCAAGGACACCAGGTGTACAGAGAGCACATAGTAATGTAAAGGCTCCACTAAGTGATCCAGTGGTATGCATGTCTAGCAAGGTTAGATACCTTGTTAAAAGATTTGGTTTTGAAGATTATGCAACTCACCATTATGCCTATATGGTGAAGGTACTTGAGGATGTTGAGCCCACTTGTTTTGAGGATGTTGTTGGTCATGCTCATTGGGATGCAGCAATGGAAAAGGAGATAGCTGCATTAGAAGCCAATAAGACTTGGGATTTGGAACCCTTGCCTAAGGGTAAGAAATCTATTGGCTGTAAGTGGATTTACAAAGTCAAGCATAATGAAAATGGTTTTGTTAGCAAGTATAAGGCTAGCTTAGTTGCAAAAGGCTATGCTCAAACATATGGCATAGATTATGAAGATACATTCAGTCTAGCTGCTAGGATGGCAACTGTTAGATGCATGATTACCTTGGCAGTAGCCAAAGGTTGGAGTTTGCAACAAATGGATATTAAGAATACCTTCTTGCATGGTGAATTGCAAGAAGAAGTGTATATGCAACAACCATTAGGTTATGAGGATTTAGAGCATCCCACATATGTGTGTAGGTTAAAGAAGGCGCTCTATGGGCTGAAGCAAGCACCTACAGCATGTTCTGACAAGATCAGAGAGTATCTTGTCAATCTTGGATTTTTTATTTTTGATGTTGATCTCTCACTTTATGTGAGAAGGGGAGACGTAGGTTTGTTCATCATAGTCATCTATGTGGATGACTTGATTATTACATGTGATAGTGACATTCATCACATGAGAACATCATTTCCATCATAAAATATCAAAAATCCTTCATTTTCTTCATAAAAAATAGTCATACCATGTTTCTACGAAACTGGAGATGCATTAAATGACTACGTGACCAGCAAATGGAGCCTCCATTTCTCTCAATTCCATGCTACACATCAAGCTCCATCATCTCCATCATCATTTGCTTCAATCTCCTTCTCGACTATTCTTTCAAGATAATGCGCATGAACAGCCCATAGAGGAGAGAGAGATGGAGGAGATAGAAAGACTAGTTTTTGTTCTCAGCAACTGATGGACAGGTGGAGAGTGGTGATGAAAGGCAAAGGAAGGATGCATCAAGCTGATATGATCAGATTATGGGGTTGTATTTAGGTGGCATACCCCCCTCTTCTCCAAAAATCCATCGCCTGTAGGTCATCGCCATCTCCTTTCTTTTTCCATGCAAAAAAAACGGTTGCCCCCCCCCAAAAAATCAAGTTTTTAGGGGGCCCCAAGGGGATTCCCCCAAGGGTCACACCCTTTTGCTCCTTAAGTCCCTTTAAACTTGACCCTCTCTTGGTCATCTACTTTGGGCACCGCCATTCTCATGTCTAGCATCGAATTTTGAATCTGTAAATTTCTACTCGATCGTCTTGAGGTCTCACACTGCCTGGCACTTCTCAAGATTCAATCCAACAAATTGAAAAATTATGAAAAATTCAGAACTGCCAGTTGGTGTGTCTTTAAAGCATTTTAGGAACCTGACTCTGACTTGCCACTTAAAATCGAACTAATTGCACATGTCACCTTCGATGAAGTCTATTTTTCCCTTGAAATTTAGAATTTTTGGCTATTTTTAAGCACTTCTCGGAGTCAAAAATTAGCCCGCATTGGCAACCACGAGATAGGGCGACTCAGCCCGTCAAGTCCTACGAATAGATGTACACATAAACACAACCACAAAGAGCATCAAGCTAATACCAAAAAAAAAAAAACTCAATAAAACACATCACAGCTCTCATCCTATGCATGTCAAAACCAAGGTAAGAAATCCACAAGGAGTAGGCCTAGCATAATCAGACAAAGAGTCTAAAGCTAGTCACTAACCGACTGCTCCAACATGGCCAAGCTAAAAAGAACTCCCAAAGAGGGCATCCTAAGTGGTGGTCTAAACTACCTACCTAACAAAGGACAACTCAACTAGGAGCTCTTACTAGGCAAGGACTCCTATAGCCTGATCAACAAATATTTTCTTTTAGCACATTGTCCTTTGAGGCCTTGATTTTTCATACGTGTCTAAAAAGGAGGGAGTGGAGCATAGTGACCCAAGGAGAACAGGGCATCGGCCTCAAGTCCTGTCTCGGTACCCAAGAACCTACCAAGCCCTCGCAAGGCAACACTTGATCCTTTTTTGACACTCACTTTTATTTTTGCTCTAACCTTCTCGTATTCTTATTTTTCTAGCTAGATGCCACCCCTAGGAAGACAAGGCATTGGCCCTGGGTCTGACTCGTCCCCCAGGAACCTACCAGGCCTTCGCAAGGCCATGAACAACTGCTCAAGAAATTGTCATTCTTTCTTTTTTCTATTTTTATAGGGGTTAGAGCCCCTTTTTACACACCTCCATATATTCATATATTGTATTGTAGATATTTAGGGTTTTTCCCTTTGTATCATCATTGTGTTTAGCAGGTTTTTCTAACTGCCTCTCACACTAATAGGAACTCCTAGAACGGCCGCCTAGCAAGTTAGTAGAACACGGTCACTAGAACTTCCTTCTAAAACATGTCTTTCATTGCTTGACAATGCCGGTGCAGGAGGCAATGACTATTCAAACCTCCCCCAGACATTCAAAACCTAAACTTGAGACTTCGTGCCTTAATTTCCGGTCCCCAACAAACAAAAAGAAAGCACCCTTACATGCACATGTACCATTAATTGCTTAAGGGAAAAAACTCAAAAAAGGGGACAAAACCACTTGGAATGGCCACAAGAAGCTCCTCCGCAGCAAAGGCTCCCGCCAACGACTTTGGCAACCTATATGATGCAATCACTAATACAGAAAACTATTAAACGTACCTGCACCAAAGAGACATAGGGCCCTCTTGACCTAAAGAAATAACACATTTTACTACAAACTAACTAGCCCTCTTGGCCAAATAACATCAAACATTAAAACCGTAAAACAACTTTCTCTCTTGGCCTAATGAGATCAAACAAAACAGCTCATATAGATCCCTCCTTGGAAGTAGGCAGCTAATATACAAAAATACGCTCCATTCCAAGGAAAAAAATAGGGCTCTTGCCCTAAACTAAATGCATCAAGTTGTGACCCATCCCTCCCTCATATATAGCAAGATGTGTACACATAACATGTCGTCGAATCAACCTATGGGTCCAAGATAATAGTGGTAGATGGGTCTCGGCCACTCTTCGCATTACCCATATCAACCATCTCCTACTATATAACGGGTGGTCTGATAAAATTCCCCACCAATGACCAGGTCTTGTCTCATTATCAATAGCAACATCCGGACTAGGACCACAATTGAAGAAGAGGTCCTCTTCATAAGCAAAATTTACTAAAGAATATGCAAACGGATTCCAAGAACATGGGATCACCTGAAGAGAGAGGCTCTCAAATTCAGTAAGTAAGGTCATAGCAGCTCGATAATACATGCAAAGAATAGGACTCCAGACTGTGTATGTCTCATTTAGTTTATTTAAGATCAGCCGAGAATCCCCTTTTACTAACAACCACCGAATACCACCTTTCTTGGAGATGCTCAATCCCATAATCAAGGCTTTATACTCTACCATGTTGTTAGTGTTGGGGTAAAAGGCCTCTAAGCCTGCTTGTGTACACTGTGACCGCCCATTCTTTATTCATATATAATATGATAGCGCAATAAGATTGTCAGTTCAGTTGGACAGCACCTCATTGTGTGTGCTCTTCTCTATCGCATCTTCCTCTTCTCCTTCTCCACTGCCATTGCATCCCCTTCAACTGGTATCAAAGCTTTGGATCAGAGCTTGATCATGGAGCTTGGCCCAGCAACCCATATTGAAGACCTAGAGCTTGGAGCTTCAATGCCAGCCATGGCTTCTTCCCCCCGAGGTAAGATTTCATCTCCCGCCTCTCCCCGGTCCTCATAGGTTCTTTGCAAGTGTTTCTTGGCTTCATTGGGCACCTTGTATGCCCCCATTTGCCCCTTATCCTCAGCATAGACAGCAGGCCCCACAATAGCAGCTCACGTTTTTTTGCGCCTGTTACAAAATCTGGCTCAAAAATCCCATTTTTTCTCATATCTCGAGCATCCGAAACCCGATTTAGGCAAGATCTGAGTTGATTTACAACAAGAAAATGCCATGCTCTTAGCTTATGTGATGCTCCCAAGGCTTGGTATTTGATGCCCAAATACTTTGGGAATGTTTGCCCAATGTTTTGAGAGGCTTTGGGACTTGGTTTGAGCTTCCATAGCTCGATTTATGCAGGGATTTACTGTTGTACATTGTTTGGGCAACAAGGTTTTATCAGGGACGGCTTATGCATAATGCTCTTTGTTGACATTCGGATGTCCTATTAGATGTATTGATGCTTGGTCGTCATGGTTTATGCTCGGATATGCTATTTGAGAGCTATTGAGCCTTGATTTGGATACGGACATTTTGTTCTTGGTTGGGATTTATGCTACCTTGGTTGACAGGTTATTTTACCTCCAGTTTGGTTATGCCTATGGTCCATGGGTGCTTCCAACTACTCGAGATGATATGTTGATGTATTTGGATGATGCCACTTTGATGTTTGTGCTCCTAGATGCTTCTTGAGCAAAGAGTAGAGCTCAATTCCTGGTTCATTGTCATTTTCTTTGCAGCTGGCATTTCACTTGACAAGGTTTATGCCTCGTGCTACCCATTATAGGACTAATGTCTGATATGGATGCTTTTGGGTTCGGCTATAGTATGGCAGATGTTTGGGCTTGAACTGAATTGCATTTGAGAATTTTGTGGAGCAGTTTGCATTTGGTTGGCTTATCACTTATGCAGCTTGGATGCTATTTGGCCCTTAATGCCTCGATTATGGATCTTGGATTTACTTGGATGTAGATACATGTTTGAGCAGTGCTTGCTCCATTGTCTTGGCAGATGGTTATTGAGCTTTCATTACTCATTGATGCTTGGTTCTTTGCGGGTTACTCCTTGATCAGTGGACTTCTTGATAGTGCTTGGGTTTAGTAATTATGGCTTTGTTGCTTCTATGTTGCCTAACTTCTATGCTAGTTGGGTTGCTTTTGCCCATACAGGTCAGAGAGCAGTTACTCTTGATGCTTACTCAGCTAGTATGCACTTTGTCTATTATCATGTACTTTATAGAGCCACCTATTTGGATTTTGTTGTATAGATACTTGGGCTTCTCCTGGAGCTTGATCATTGCAGAATTTTATGCCACTTACCGATATTGCATTGACTTGGATACTACTATGTGGTTTGATGTACTACAGAGTCATGTTTGCCATTATGGTTATGGGTTGATTTCATGGCTGAATGCCATATGCTCTTTTGGCATATGTCTTGGAATTTACACTATTGTGGTTGGTTATGTCATGCACTTAGCTACGATTCTTTTTCATGTGGGAGCTTCCGCATCCCAGGTTGATGCTTCTATGCTTCCCTCTCCAGTGAGAGGATAGAAGAGTACTTGCAACAGCATGCTTCTACCACTTGTGCTTCTACTGATAGTTGTCTTGATGAGCAGGTTCCCTATGTTGGGATAGCCCTTGACTCCTTGAGCTTCGTGGATGCTATGGATAGCCCTATTCATGATGACTTAGATTCCTTGTCATCTTCTATAGATGTATGCTTCCATTGTGGGAAGCTTAGACATGTTAAAAGAAAATGTTTCAGATGGATTAGAGAGCACCAGAGACAAAGACGGACTTGACATTAGTAGAGAGTTAGCAATACAGGAGATGCAACGGGTGTTACCACTGTTACTAGTGGTGAGATACATGTTGTTACCCATGATGATGCAGTTGAGCATGTACTCTTGTCATCCAGTTTTCCTACAATTTTCTTGCTCAGTGATACGGCCTATGCCTCATATTGGCTATTGGATTCTATGGCATCTTGTCATGTTACTCCACATAGAGCATGGTTCTCTACTTATAGGGAGTTTGATGGATGCATTTCTTTGGGTCTTAAGCAGACTTATGCTATTCTTGGTATAGGAGACATACACCTAGCTTTGCCTAATGGGACTTCTCTTATGCTTAGGGATAGTTTACATGTTCCCATGCTCAATAAGAGCTTGATTTCTACCTGTCAGTTGCATGATGCAGGTTACTCTATTTCCCTTCAGGATAGGTCATGGAAGATCTATCGTGTTTGCCTGGTTTTGGCCAGAGTTTCTAGAGTTGGTTCTCATTACCCAATGCATATCTCTCATGTGGGAGATTCTATGGTTGTAGTTATCCGGATACCACATGAATTGTTATGGTATTATTCCCTAGGCCATATGCATCACAGAGAGATGGAGATCTTGTCTCGTTTAGACTCATTGCTGCCTCCTATGTCACTTACAGATCTTGATGCTTGCCTTGATTGTACTCTTGGTCCTTGCAAAGCCCCCTTGGCTTATGGTGATATTACGAGGCATGCTCCTCTAGATCTTGTCCATTGTGCAGTATATGGACCTATGCCTTCCCAGTCACTTGTTGGTGGAGCATCGTACTTTGTGACCTTTGTTGATCATGCTACCCACTGTGTTTGGGCTTTTCCCTTGGTGCAAATTGAGGATGCCGCAGTTATGCTTGACAGGTTTATGGATTCTGCTGGTAGTAGGCCTAGGTGCTTGCAGATGGATTATGAGAGTCATGATCTCTCTCCCATCTTTCAGACCTCTTGTCAGTAGTATGGCATTGATTTCTTGTGCTCATAGTATTATGGGATTGCTCATGGCATGTGCCTGACCTTACATGCAAATTTGCTTCTATGCTTACGACAATTGGGTTGTCTTATGGCTTTTGGACTGAGGCCCTTATGACGGTAATCTATTTGGTTAACAGGATGTCGTGCTTGACCTTGGATTGTATTACACCCCAAGAGGCATGGAGTGGCATGTAGTCCTCCTATGCTTACTAGAGGATGTTTGGCTACCAGGCATTTGTACGTATGCCACATGAGCCTATGTCACGTAGATGTATCGTCCTTGGTTATGGAGATGGCGACTTTAAGGCCTACAAATTATGGGATTTAGATGCCCATTAGGTCATACACAGTCACCATGCTATCTTGTATGAGACGCAAACACCTCTTTGGCCTCTTGATGAGTGTTCAGTACGATTTATGGCTGATTTTACAACAACTACAATGCCATAACAGCAAGCTATTTATGTTGAAAATGAGGCACTTATTGGCCCAAATGACGTAGCTATGCATAGCAGTCAAGGTCAGGATGTTGGTGGTTAGTTACTAGACCCCTTGTAGGCTCATGAGAGTCGTTTTCTTGTAGTTTTGTAGGTTGGACATCCAACCATATGTCAATCTTCCACTTCGTTGAGTCCACATGTAGTCTTGAGACCCCATTGGACAAGTGTCCGGGATGTTGGCTCTCTTTCAGTAATTGACTCTAGGGAGTTTGACTACTCTCAGCTGTCTTGTATGCGCCATGCTGATGTTATGCGCGACTCTGATGCTTTACAGCCGTGCGTTGATGAGTTGTGCTTGTTTCATGCAAAGCATTCTTGGATTGCTCCATTGTATGGAGCTGCGGGATCGCTTATCTCTTGGATGTCATGGACTCGGGGATGCTTGACTCTTCTTCTACATAGGTTCTCGACACTTCTTGCATAGCTCGCTTTTCGATTGGGTGTTGGGTGAGATGTCATAATTCCTCACCTTATTTTTTCTTTTCTTTTCTTTGTTTTCACGCCCAACCACATTGGCCTTTTAATGGGAGGTTGTTGGGGTAAAAGGCCTCTAGGCTTGCCTGTGTACACTGTGACCGCCCATTCTTTATTCTTATATAATATCATAGTGCAATAAGGCTATCAGTTCAGTTGGATAGCACCTACATTGTGTGTGCTCTTCTCTCCCGCGTCTTCCTCTTCTCCTTCTCCACTGCCATTGCATCCCCTTCAGTTATAGTGAATCCTACCCCAAGATAAATAGCTAATTTCATTGTAACTCTACATCGAGGATCTCGGATAACTACTCCAACGCTCCCTTTTTTATGAGGGCCCCTAGACGCTCCATCAAAGTATAATGTGTACGTCCACAATGGGTTTACACAACCAGACATCAAGAACTCCCCTATTCGTAATTACGATAGTCAAAATTCAACATACTTAGAGGATGAACTGATGGCTCTATCCCACCTTCTTCATTAAACTCAACAGGGATGCTGGTCAGAATTTGTGAACAGTGATGGCAAAAAACTTTGATTTCCCACACAAAGGTACCATCTTCTTGCTCACCCACTTTTTATCCTTTGCTCCACCAAATAAGCTTCCCCTAATGATATATTTTCTCTAGATATGGGTGCTCCAAATAAGGGATTAACCACCCCATCAACTAGTTTAAGCTCTCCCGCAGGTCTCAAATCAATCCCAGCATAGACCTGCAATGCATTTAGCTCATTAGCATACTCAAAAATGATAAGGTTTAATCTTATTAAGATTAACCTTATTTTCAAATTCAAGTCCCTATAGATCAACTAGTAAAGCCACGGACTTATTTTTACCTATCCCAACGACCTTGTAAGGGCCATCCCATCTAGTTCTAGCTTCACGAGAAATAGCTCCCGATGCACATTGTAATATAGGACTAACTGTCCTTTTTTAAAGGTATATTTCTTCACTTTTAGATCACGCAGCCGATTCATCTGATACTTAGCCACTTTTAGGTGCAATAGAATCTACAATTTAAGCTCATCCAAGTGGGTTAGAGTCGTAAAACACTCAAATAGGGCATCTTCATCACCCAAAGAATGATTGATTGCAAATCTTATGGTCGGAAACTCGATTTCTAAGGGCAAGACACACTCCTCCCCATAAACTAATTTAAACGGGGTGTGGCCAGTGGCTCATTTAAATATCATATTATATGCCCACACTGCCACATACAATTTTGTATCCCATTCCCATTTCTTTTCGAAGACTATCTTTGACAAGATACCCACAAGTTGTTT
Source organism: Lygodium microphyllum (assembly GCF_053477565.2). NCBI lineage: Eukaryota > Viridiplantae > Streptophyta > Polypodiopsida > Schizaeales > Lygodiaceae > Lygodium > Lygodium microphyllum. Next base: position 128,399,796 of record NC_141160.1, on the reverse strand, counting down.
ATTGGTACTTTCAACTTGCCCATTTTCTTGTGGGTTATAGGGAGTCAGCTTGTTATGCTTAATTTTCCATGCTTCAGTCAGCCTTGTTTAGGAAGTGAGTTCCATGGTCTGATACTATTTCCTTTGGTGGACCAAAACGGTAGATGATCTGCTTAAGTAGGAAACTACCAGTCTCTTTTGCATTGTCCTGCCTCGTCACCCGTGCTCCTGACCAGTTTTTGAAGTAATCAGTGGATACTATAATGTATCTCTTTCGAGTAGTAGACAACGGGATAATTGGACCTAAAAAGTCAATGCCCCACTTCTCAAATGGAAGGTTAGCCATAATCGGAGTAAGTGGGCACTTCCTATTCTCTCTATTGTCATGTGTTTGACATGTATCGCATCTCTTAACATACTCAAATGAATCTTGGAAGATGGATTGCCACCAACATCCAGCTCTTAAAGCCTTTTGTGCCGTCAATCACCTATTAAAGTGCCCTCCACAAGCGGAGTCATGGCACTCTTCCAAGATAAATGGAACCTCGTCAAGCATCACACATCGGCGATAGATATCATCAACACCCTACCGATATAGTGTTCCTGCGATCAAGGAAAATTTCAATACTTGATGTTTAATTTTCTTCTTCTCGAATTTTGATAGAGTAGCTCCAATCTCTCCTATAGATAGATAGTGTATTATAGTAGCATGCCAGGAGGGAATAGACGTTGTACCACTTTTCCTCCCAAATTTGGAATAAGCAGCAAATTGATACTATACATTGTAGCTGCTGAAAATATATAGAACATTTCACCCCTTTTAGGTGCTTTTAAAACAAGTGCTTTGGCAAGCTCCTGCTTCACATCATCAAAAGATACTTTGCAAGCATCACTCCATGCATATTGAATGTTGAAGGACAATAGGTTCGTCAATGGCAACGTTCTTTTTGCCAAGGCATTGATAAATCTCCGATAATACCCTACTGATGATAGAAAGCTATGCACCTCCTTTGGAGTACGTGGTGGACTCATGGCAACTATGACCTTGATCTTTTCAGGATCCGTCACAATCCCTATTGAACTAACCACATGACCTAACAATAGCCCATAAGGCACCCCAAAGACACACTTCCATGGGTTAAGAGCTATGCAAAATTGCATGCAACGCTCAAAACACTTCCGCAAAATGATCAACTATCCCTTACGATGGCTGCCCCCAGATCGTTAATAAATACTTTCAACTCCTATGGGAAGATGTCACCAAAGGTCTTGTCGGATGTTCTTTTCCATGAACCAGGTGCATTACATAACCCAAATGCCATCACATGGTACACAAAGGTACTAAAGACAATAATAAATGTCATTTTTAGCTTGACTTGCTTAGCAATCACCATTTGGTTATACCCTGCAAAGCAATCCATAAAACAAATATATTTCCCTACGTGTCAATTGATCCAAAATTTGGTCAATAAATGGCAACGGGTAGTAGTCTTTAATAGCCTGCTTATTCAACTCTCTAAAGTCTACACAAAGCCATATTTGATTATTTTTCTTTTTCGTGGTCACAACTGGTGAACACCATTCAATATGCTGAATAGGAAAGATCAAACCCGATTTTCGCAACTTCTATAGCTCCTCAAATATCCGGTCCCCTAGTTTAAAAGGCATGCGCCTTACTTTCTTTAAAGGAATGGTATGCACAGCCAGGCTGGGAGGAATGCCTCTAAGTTCATCATAGCTCCAAGCAAAGATGTCACAGAACTCTTGAATTAAGGACACATAGTCCTCTCTCTCTTCCGAATTGAGCATGGAACCTAATTTTATTGGCCCCGAATTGTTTGGCGTACCAAGGTCTAGCTCAATAATGTATGCATCCCTTATTTGATCTTGAGGCTCTATCGGCTCATTCAATGTTATCTGATAGATGTCTTTTGTAGTGGACCCTTATTTAGATCCATCGCTCGATGAGGTCTCACTATCGGATGGATCATCTATTGTTTCTAGTTCAGTAGAGGATAAAGGAGCTCTCTCACTCTAAAGAGACTCAAGGTAAGCATCCACTATTACACAATTGGCACCTCTACCTAGAATCACTCGACTAGTGGTATATCGACTTGACAGTCTGTTCGTAAAATCCAGGGCCTTCCTGGCAAAACTCGATAGCTAGGACATCCTGCGAACCTTATCACCCTAAAGTCCATGTAGCATTCCACGCTTGCAACACTAACCTGGACTTTCGTGATGCAATCTTATGGTTTCCTTAGACTATCATCAGCCATCCTAAGAACTGTGGAGCCGTCTTATTGGATTTCTAGATCTAGCCTCTCCATCAAGTCTGAAATCATCATATTGACTAAGGATCCAATGTCCATGATGGCATGCTCTACTAATATTCCATCCACATATGCTGGAACCCTAGGTTCTACAATATACCCAATATGCATGATTTTCTTGAATTCCTTGTGTACTCCTGGAGACAATTCAATGAATTTCAAGAGATTCACGTCTAGTTTAACTTAGCAAAGAGAACTTGCTAAATCAAAGTCATGGTACTTAGCCAAAGTTCTCTTCTCGCCAAACTATTCTCTCCTTTGGTTTTTGGACCGGCTTTGGTGCCTCTTTTTTAACTTTTGCCTTCTTTCTTGGCAATCCTTTCTCCTTCTCGGGATTAACTTCAATAGGCCTTAGAGGTCCCCTTTCCATATCAAGATTCAGAACTTGTTTTTCCCTAGCATCTTGCTTAGGGTGTTCCTCGATAGGTTTTACAGTTCCTTTGTCACCCTCTCTATTCTTTTGACCTCTTGTTATGGCTCATAGGTTAAAAGTTTCAGTGTCATTGACATGTACGGCCTCAATAAGACTAACTCCACTACCATGAGGCAACTCCTCTATAATAGCCTTTCCTCATTGCAGTATTTGTCTTGGTCCATCATCTTGCTGGAGATTATTCCCTTGTGCATAATGGTTAACTAGACCTGGCAGTTTACTCCCTTGTTGGAGAGAACTAATCTTACTCTAACAGGTAGTAGCTAAGTGGCCAGACTTTTCGCAAATATCACATTTAACATTCAAACAATTCCTAGGGAAATATTGGCCACCACACCACTTATAGCTGAATCTTGAGGGGGCACCCTCTTTAGGGCGTCAACTCCTTATCAAATTCTGCTACTTCTTAAGGAGATTGACGTCCATATCTATTTGTCTATATTGCTCAGAAATCATATCGGTATAGTGTTTCATCATGTCCTTAACTTTGCCAAGGACATTAGAGGCACTCGACTCATAGTCATGATCATCTGTCTATCATCCCATCGGCCTAACCACTTGATTAGGAATTGGTCGTTGACCTACCAGGACAACATTCGGGTTTGTTGTTTGGCCTCCACCATTTAGTGGTCCCATCTGACTAGCCATAGGCATAGTCAGACTAGGAGGAGCTGGTAACATAGGCAAACTTGGCATGATACTCCTTCTTCCATTTGCACTTGACATGGGGTCCCCTTGACTCCCGTTGGTCAGTGCTAAATTATTATCATTCCAATTTATCCTTGTTGTATAAGCCGCTTGCAAGCGTGACTCCACTCCTTCTGCTTGGGTAATAGCAGTGTCAATGTTGGCCAAATCGACACTACTCAGCTCTACTTGGATATTGAAATCTAATCCATGTAGGAAATATTGCAACTGTGCAGCCCATGAAATGGGGATATAAGTATTAAGTTTGTGAAGAACTTGCTTTAGTTTCTTGGCATAGGCCTAGACATTCTCATTTGGCCCTTAGCGTGTTACATTCAAGACAGTCAACCAATACTATCCATCCCTCTCAGGAGCAAACTCTCTACGAAAGGCCGTGAAGAATTGGTCAATGCTAGTTATGGTTTCGGCTTCTAGACCGTGATACCATACTGTTGCTCTTCCTTTTAATGTCATGTTGAACAACATCATTAGGTGTCCTTTGTGTCTTGGATTCAATAGTTGAACATGACCGTTTGAAACTCCTTAATATGGAGTTCTCCATCTTCTTCTGCTAACCCATGGAAGATGGGCAAAGGTGCTCCTAATGCCGGTAAATCTGGTGTCCCTGCTAGAATTGCGATGGGTTGTGCCATGGCTACAACTGGATTGATAACAAGAGTGTGTGTAGGTAAAACTACACCCCCACTTGAAGTGCGTTGATTGACTGGAAGAAGGGAAGTACTAAGACTTCCGCTTGCACTCAATGGGATGCTTGTGACACTTAAGTTATTAGAACCACTGCCTCTTATGCATAGCGGGCTACTCCTTTGAGGAGAATAACGCCTTAGAATCTCCAGCTATTGTCTAGCCCTCTTAGCACGTTCCTCTTTTAGTATTTTGGCTTGACGGTTCTTGTCAGAGGACATAAATCGAATATTTGGTCCCTAGAAATCCTAGATTTGGAACCACCACTTATTGGCGGCTCCCGGAAGACGCACCACTAATGGGACCTAAAATGGGCTAGCACTAGCTATGGCACTAGCCAGACCTCATGCACACAATAGACAACCCCCGCCACACGGCCTTGCGAGCCAGGAGCATCTAAGACTCACTCTACACTAAATGCTAATGCCGATTCTACATTTGTATTAGATCATAGTCAAATGTTTACCATCCCTTCTCCTTAGAGGGAGATCCCATAATATATAGGCATAATATCTCGTAGCACAAACATAGGGAAGCACCTCTTGGCTGACTGTCATGGCTCCACTCTGCAACTCTCCTACACCTCGGGGATTGGCCCTAAGGTGCATCGCCCCAACATAAAGTATACATGCTACAATCCCCACTCTTTCATTTTGAACGTATTTCAGGAGATACCATGCGTCCTTACCCAAAAATTCCCAAAAAATGATCGACTAGCCTACAAATTAGATTGTCTCACACACACTCAAGCGTAGGTCATCATAACAAAAAACACGTGCTATGCATCCAGTTCTTCATATTCCGATACCATGGTTGATATGCACATGCAAAAGTGGATGATCCTAATGTGCTCAAACATAATTTTCAATCAGAAACATGTCGTGCACAACCAGGCTTTCCAATGCTCCTTTACTAACTTATTGCAGTGATGTAAGGATAGCACCGAGACAACGCTCACGCTACTATCCTCTTAGTTAAAATAAAATGAACCCTATATCATGGTATGCACTAGCAAAATCAAAAATAAACAACACCTAGTACGCATCATTCAAACACCCCACCCCCTACTTTTAGGTAGTGCTTCCGTTACATAGGTGTAGGGGTTCATTTTGTCATGTTTTGATGTATGAAAAGCAATAAATCACGAACTTTGACAAAGAGATAGGGAAAACTGAGGCTAAACCTCATGCTCCACCACTACCATACATTCACAAACACTCATTGAATTTTTCCTTATTTTTATAAAGCACATTTCTATTTTTCCTTTTTGTTAGCATTTATTTGATAATTATCACTATTGTTTTCTTATTTTTCTCATAGCAATCATTTCAACATGCTAAAATTTAATTTTACTTTCCATTTATTCCCATAGGAACACATTTCACCCACCCGAAACGACAAAACCATCATTTTACCCTTAAAAACCGCATTTTCGGGTGTTGCTGCAGGATTTAAATAGCACATGTAAATCATTATGAAATCAAAATTTTCTAATAGACAGCAATTTAAAAAAATGCAACCAGTACTCAAACAATTTTTCATCACATGAGAACATCATTTCCATCATAAAATATTAAAAACCCTTCATTTTCTTCAAAAAAATAGTCATACCGTGTTTTTACGAAACCCTAGACGCATTAAATGACTGCGTGACCAGTGAACGGAGCCTGCATTTCTCTCAATTCCATGATACACATCAAGCTTCATCATCTCCATTAATCTCCATCATCTTTTGCTTCAATCTCCTTCCTGATTCTTCCTTCAAGATAATGCGCATGAACAACCCATAGAGGGGAGAGAGATAGAGGAGAGAGAAAGACTAGTTTTTGTTCTCAACAACCGGGCAACCATTGGATGAGTGGAGAGTGGCGATGAAAGGCAAAGGAAGGATGCATCAAGCTGATATGATCAAATTATGGGGTTGTATTTAGGTGGCATAGCCCCCCCTCTCCAAAAAGCATGTCATCGCCATCTCCTTTCTTTTTCCATGCGAAAAAAATACCCCCCCACACACACATAAAATCAAGTTTTTAGGGGGCCCCAAGGGGAGCACTCTTTTGTACCTTAATTCACTTTAAACTTGATCCTCTCTTGGTCCTCCACTTCGGGCACCGCCATTTTCGTATCCGGCATTAAATTTTGAATCTATAAATTTCTATTCAATTGTCTTGAGGTCCTGCACTGCGTAGCACTTCTCGGGATCAAATCCGGCAGATGAAAAATTTATGAAAATTTTGGAACCGCCAATTGGTGTATCTTTAAAGCACTTTAGGAACTCGACTCTGACTTGCCACTTAAAATCGAACTAACTGCAACTACCATCTTCGACGAAGTCTATTTTTCCCTTGAAATTCAAATTTTTTGGCTATTTTTAAGCAGTTCTTGGAGTCAAAAATCAGCTCACACTAAGTATCGATTTGAATAAAAAAATTTGGTGATTCAATATCGAGAGCTCAAGTTATTGCTCATTTTCTGACACTAGGTATACTGAGACATCACCCAAATAGCATACAAGGGGACATTGTTTGACATTGTTACACCCAAACTATCCAACCCAAGTCCATATCTTTTGAAATTTGTATATCCCCATATAATAAGCTTCCCATAGAGCTCTTAATCATTTGGATTTGTGCTATATTCTGAAAGAAACAAGGGATTAATTGAAAAACTATCTACTACTACATCATTGTCTCCTAATGGCCATGAATAAGAAGAAAGACCCCATTATTGAAGCATTCAATGATGGTGTCAATGACTTTTAAGAGGATCAAAATCAGACAAATGAAGCCCATAATATTAAACAAATAGATGAAGATTTAAGCATTGGGATTTTTTATATCACACATCAAAGACGACATGACATACATGAAGTGCATGCAGTGAATGATTACCTCTTACTGTCAAAAGAGTTGGGACATGTCAATGAAGGCCTTTTTAAGGATTTTAAGACTTTGAATGAAGGCTTAACACATATGAATCAAGGTTTGTTGCAAGTGATCACACAAGTAAACAAGGAAATCTCAAGCAACAAATCTTTATTCCAAGAACTCATCTCAGCCCCAGAAAGGAAATTGGGAGCAAGCCACAAAGGGAACCTCAAACTATTGAAGATTCCCATGCAATCCCCTTGGTTGGTAATCCTTCCCATCCAAACAAAGAGAGTTATCAACAAGCTATGCACACTTTTGAAAGAGGAGAACCATCTAGAGGGAGGGGCAACCATCACCCTTCACAAATCCATGACATTCATACCCTAAGGCCTTAGTTTAGCAACCCAAAAGATAATCATATACATGAAGGGGAACAAGACAACACTTGATGGGATAATGATTATCATGGATGTGACCCCTTCTGTAATACTTTTTATCATGAGCTCTCAAAGGTACAAAAAGAAAATGCAGTCAGCAAATCAAGTTCATGAAGGTGAAAGGTTGATCGGCCCACGACATCCCAAACCAAGAGCATGTTTCAAATGGTCAACCCTCATCTCATGGTTTTGGACTACCTACTTTACAAAAAACTGAAACAAAGATTCAGAGGCAACATTCTTATTGTTGAGATGGCAAGCTCAACACGTGCAGATATTGATGATGGACCACCTAGCTCGATGGGTCCTCACATCTACACTTAGCACTTTGGTGGTCATTATGATACTCAAATGGCCATTGACTTATTACTTATTATATTTAGTTTGTTACACCTACCTATAGCTGGCAAAGATATAATGCCAATCAATTAGCGTAGTCTGTTATGCATTGTTTGACTTAGTAGGCTATTTTCCTTTTTGTATCATATCTATACTTTGTGTACATTGTATAATGTGTAGAAGAAGAAGAAGAAATCAGCAAGAAAACGTTTTGGCCTCCATCTCTCTTCTTGTGTTCTTGAGTGAGCTTCCTCTTGTGTATACAGTGTGTGTTTGGCGCAGCAACTCAAGCAAGTCCCCCCACCACGTGATTCTTGACACTTATGGGCATCCATCTTACAATAAAAAAGAATATAAGGAAAAGATCAATATCACTAATTTCAAAGGGGATAATGCTTCACCTTCAAAATGGGAGGAGTGGATTAATAAGCTTGAATTTTACTTCACACATTATTCTAGAAGTGAAGAAGCCAAGATTTATTTTACGGCACTTCATCTTGAAGGTTACACCCATACTTGGTGATGTTACATGCACAAGATTGGGAAAAAATTTGTCACTTGGGAGGAATTCAAGCAAGCAATTAGTGATGTCTTTGTTTCTCCTTTGGAAAAAGAAATGCTCCAAAGAAGATGGTATACATGTGCTCAAAGAGGAATGTCTGTTAGAGACTATTCCAACACCTACTTGAATCTTTCCATGTGTGTTGAACACATTTCAAATTTTGCTAAGTTGAATAAATACATTTTTGTTCTTGACCCTGCCCTATCATCGGAGGTAGGAGCTCAACAACCAAAAACATTACATGAGGCCATACAATTGGCTGAAAGATGCTCCTTGAAGTACAAGAGAGATGTAGGACATTTTTAGCAAAAGAATATGGGAAATAATATTTCCAATCAACCTACAAAATATGGGCAAGTTTTTAGCCAGTCATGAGACTCTTTTAAGCAAGAAAACAGGGGGTATAACAATCAAAATAATTATAACAACAAAGTGCCAACTTTTCCCACTATTTATATCTTTAAATAGGGTGAAATTTATGTCCAAAAATAGGGAAAAACTTTCATAAATGTGGTTAAGACAAGAGGCACTTTTTCAAGAGCTTAAAATGATCCTAAATTTTCCCAAAATAGTTTTAACATTAACTTCCTTCCTCACTATAAGCTTAGAGAAATGCATGCAAAAGGATTATGCTTCAAATGTGGAGAGAAGTGGTCACAAGATCATAAGCTGAAGTGTAAAGCTAAGAACTCAAAAATCAATATGGTGATCATTCAAGATGTGGAAGTTGAAGAAGAAGAAGATCAAGAGGGAAATTTACTGCATGTTGATGTATACCCAATGGTTAAAGAGATTCATGAAGAAGAGCATGCCACTAACGAAGGATTCTATGATCCCATGGATGGATTTCCATTTGATCTAGGTGGCACTCATGATTCTCATGCTTCCTTGTGTATCATCTCACATGATGCATGGACCGGTTGCAAAGGGAAAAATACACTTAGACTTAAAGGTTTCACTAATGGCAAGGTTGCACATATTTTAGTAGATACAAGCTGCACCACTCATAGCTTCATTAACACCAAATCTTTGAATGCACTGAAGTTGCTACCCATTGATATAGATTCTTTCTTGCGGGGATACAAGTTGCCAATGGTGTATATGAGTCTAGTAAAGAAGTGTGTCCATGTACTTTGATTCAGCTATTGTCCTCTTGCACAATACAAGAGGACTTGATAACTTTGGATATGGGGCCAATTGACATTGTTATTGGATGTAATTGAATGAAGACACTTGGAAAATTCACTTTAAACTTGGAGCAAATAAAAATGGAATTTAATTGGCAAGGATAGCGCATAGAATTAAAATACATAGACCACAAACATATAGAACTTATCTCCATGAAGAAATTGTGAAAGGAAATCAATGCTAAGTCATGCATCTTCACTCTTTTTCTTGCCAAAGTAAATGAAGAGCAATCATCAAATCAACTATCTTTTTCCACAAATAAAAGGGATCCAATATTGGAAGAGCTATTGGAGGAATACAAGGATTTATTTCAACCACCATCATCTTTACCTCCAAAGTGAGAGGTTCACCATCCTATTGATTTTTTCCCCAACACAAAGCCCATCAACAAACCTCCCTATCGCTTGTCCAAGTTTGAAAGGGGAGAAGTGGAACGACGAGTCAAAGAATTACTACAAATGGGTTTAATTCAGCAAAGTCAATCACCATTTACCTCTCCCATCCTCTTAGTCAAGATGAAGGATGGATCATTTTGCATGTGTATTGATTATCAGGATTTGAACAAGTCAACAGTTAAGAATAGGTATCATATTCCTTGAGCTGATGATCTTTTGGATGAGCTTAAAGATGCAAAGGTCTTCACCAAAATAGATCTTCGACGAGTTATCATCAAATTTGAATGAAGGATGGAGATGAGTTCAAAACAGCTTTTAGGACTGAAAGAGGGTTATACCACTTCTTGGTTATGCCATTTGGACTTTCCAATGCACCCACTACTTTTCAAGCCCTCATGAATAAAATATTGTAACATCTCTTATTGTTCAAAACAATCATTGTTTTCTTTAATGATATCCTTATCTATAGCAAATCCAAGGATGAGCATTTGAAGCATATACAAGAGGTCTTTGACACATTACGAAGACACACACTCTTTGCCAAGATGACAAAGTGTTCTTTCATGGAAGATGAAGTTGAATACTTAGGTCATGTTGTGGGAGAGCAAGGCATTAGAGCGGATCCCAATAAGGTAAAATATGTTATAGAATGGCCTACTCCTACGAATGCAACCTCCTTGAGAGGATTCCTTGGGTTATCATCCTTCTATAGGAGGTTCATCAAGAATTATGCTCATATGGCGGCTCCATTGACAAATAGACTCAAAAAGGATGCTTTTTTTTTAGGCTCCATTGCCAATCAAAGTTTCAATGAGCTGAAATCTCTCTTAATTTCAGCATCTGTCCTTGTATACCCGGGTTTCTCTAAGGAGTTTATCATATGTGCAGATGCTAGTGGAAGAGGAATTGAGACTGTTTTATGTCAAGGCCATGGAGTCATAGCTTATGAGAGCCGAAAGCTTGATGACAAGGAGCGTCAATTACATGTTTATGAGCAAGAGATGTTAGCAATATTGCATGCTATTAAAAAGTGGCATCATTACATCTATGGAAAAAATTTCAAGGTCAAAAGCGATCATGTGTTGAAATACTTCCTTTCACAACCAAATTTTTCTCCCAAGCAACGAAGTTGGTTAGCTACTCTTCAAGGATATGACTTTGAGATATCTTATATGGTTGGAAAAGATAATGTGGTGGTGGATGCCTTATCAAGAATGTGGGCATGTTCTATCTCTACCATTTCAACCGTGCATAAGGATTGGATCCATAACATTCAAGAAGAGTATTTTCTTGATGAGCAAGCATCCAAAATGATGAAGAAATTTCAGCCAGGCAAAGAAGAAGAGTATCCAAATTATAAGTGGCATAATGGTCTTTTATGGTATCAAGGACAAGTTTTCTTGACTCCTCAATCATCTTTCAAAGACTGCAGTTTGCAAGAGATGCACTCTTCACCTTTAGCACGACATCATGATTTGTTCAAAACATTTGATAACATTCATAAGAGCTTTTATTGGAAAGGGATTTGAAGAGATGGTAAAGACTATGTTATGAGTTGTCTTCCATGTCAACAAAATAAGGATTCCACTCTTCTACCCAGTAGTTTACTTCACCCACTACCTATTCCTCATGGGAAGTGGACTGATATTAGCATGGATTTCATAACGAGATTTCCTACAACTAAACATGAGTGGAATAGCATTTATGTGGTGGTAGACCGATTAACTAAATCAGTCCATTTCATTCCAACAAAGGCTCAATTTACAGCAAAGCAAGTGGTTGATCAATTTATCAAATGTGTCTTTAAGCATCATGAAATGCCAATGAAGATTGTATCTAATCATGACACCAAGTTTATGGATAGATTTTAGAGGAGTTTGTTCTCTTTTGTGGGGACTATTTCGACTCCTAGTACAATTTATCATCCACAAACAAATGGGCAAACTGAAAGGGTCAACAAATGGCTACATGTTTATTTACGTCATTTTTGCCATCACACACAAAGTGCATGGGACCATTGGCTTCATCTTGCAGAATTTTGTTATAGTAATACTCATCACATGAGTATTAAAATGTCTCCTTTTGAAGCATTATATGGTTACAAGGTTCAAGTGCCTTTCACATTGTTTCATGATGATGTAAATCCTAATGCTCATGAAGAGTTAGAGAAGATGGAGACTCTTATGAAGCAATGTTGTTGAACTACATGGATCTAAGCATGGCTATGGCAGCTTGAAGCTATGGAATAAACTCATGAAGAAATAGAGTTGAAGGTAGAATGTCACACAAGTGAATTAGGTTCCAAATTTGACACTTGGACTCATAAACACAGTCTTGTGTGGTTGGACAATTGATGGGACCTAAAATGGGCTAGCACAAAATAGACCATTATGCCACTTATAAAAGACCCACCACAAAACAAACAACCCCACCACACAGCCTCACGGGCTAGGAGTGTTTGTAATACACCAATGTATACTAGATAGACTTAATTATGCATTTTTAGCTTATATGTAGTCCAACGCTTACCTTCCCTTATCCTCAGAGGGAGATCCCATAACATGTAGGCATAGTGCCTCGTCACACAAACATCAGGAAGCTCCCCTCGACTGATTGCCACGGCTCCACTACAACTCTCCTACAGCTCGGGGATTGGCCCCAAGATGTGTCACTCCAACATATAAGACATAGCACAAACTCCACTCTTTTCTTGTTTTGCACGATCCAGGAATATATAGACCCTTACCAAACAGTCCCAAGGAAAGCGTACAATTGACCTACAACAAAGGCTCCTTTCCACTCAGCATGTAAGTCATGTTCGAAGATAATTGCTATGCAATCTAGGACTGATACCACGTCATGGGTCATGCATAGTGCATATGATCCTAGTCCACAAACAATATTTATCTAATAAGCATGTTGTGATGTGAGAAAAACAGCCCATTTCATGAATTTCATTAAACGTATGCTTCGATGTATGGAGACTAGCACCGATTTCTCGTGCTACTAGCCCCTTAAATTGAATTATCACACTTCTAAATGGAATTCATAATCAAATGTTTCAAAAATTCAAACCCTCTCAGCCCTCTTAATCTCTTAACTTCACCCTTTCCCTCTAACGTTTAGGTTATGCTGCGTTGCATAGGTGTAGGGTATTATTTTGTATGTAGTTTTTCACATAAAATAGAAAAAACATAAACTATGACACATAAACAAAGCTAAACTGAAGCCAAAATTCATGCCTCAGCTTTGTTATACAGCCACAACCACGAATCATAATTTTCTGGATTTTTATAATGTAAAAATTCTATTTTTTTCCGTTTTTAGTTATTTTTCTCTATTTATTTGTGCATAAAAATAGATTATTTTATGATTTATGATTAGTGACTGATTATGACAGCTGAAAGATGTTTTGTCTCAGAATTTTATCCCATGCGCATCTCTTTTCCCCACCCGAAATCAATAAAACCTTCATTTTTACACTAAAATGGCGCTTTTCGGACCATAATTGAATTATTGCAACTATTTATTATTATAGATCTGTATTTTTTTAATGTGCATCCCTCAATTGTAATGAAAACAAGATCCAAACAAATTTTTGTCCATATGAATTCCATTTCAACCATCAAACATCAACAAGAAGCAAATTTCCTTTGTAAAAATGAGGCATACTGCTTATTTGCATGTTGTGGGTTTTGTAATTAATTTTTTTGGGTTGCCAATGGACCAACTAGTAGCAAATCTTCCATTTTGAACATCTCCTCTCAGCCTCCTCTTGATCTTGGAGCAATCCGGTTCATGCCGGACAAGCATCCGTCAGTCTCTCTTCTTCTTGATTCTTCCCACATGAACCACCGCTTGGAAGAGAGAGAGGGGGGAGAGAGAAAGACTAGTTTTCGATCTGCTAATTCGGGCAGCCATTGGAGGAGTGAAGACCGGTGATTGGAAGCATAGGAAGCAAGCATCTGCCTTGAATGATCAGTTTATATGCTTACATTGAGGTGCCATGACCCCCTCTCCCTCTTCGCTTAAAATCGTCGCTCTGCCATGGCACCTTCATCCCCTTTTTTTCGTCATGAAAAATGGCCCTCCTTGTCCTCCACTAAAAACATCAGTGGGGATGCTACCAAAAGGCACCCCCTTTCACCCAAAAAGGCACGTCACACTTGCCTTCCTTTGGTCTTGGCCTTTCGAGCACTCCCAATCTCGTGTCAGTCCTCTGATTTGAGGTCTGAAAAATCCTACACGTCCATCTCAAAGTCCCCCATTGCAGGGCATCTCCCAGAGTCTCATAAGATAGTCGAAAAAATTATGAAAATTACCCAATCGCCGCTCGGTGGGTCTTTAAAGCACTTTTAGGGCTTGCCGCTTAAAATCATACTGATTGCAGCTGCCGCCTTCGATGAAGTCTATTTTTCCCCTGAAATTTAAAATTTTTGGCTATTTTTAAGCACTTCTCCGCATCAAAAATCATCTATCATTGGCAACCATGGGATAGGGCGACTCAGCCCGTCGAATCCCACAAACAGATCTGCACATAAAAACAACCAAAAAGAGCATCAAGCTAATATAAAATATAGGCAACAAAACACATCACAGCTTTCACCCTACCCCCTGACAAAAACGAAGGCATGAAATCCACGAGGAGTAGACCTAGTATAATTTGACAGAAAGCCTAAAGCTAGTCAGTGTGACCAACTGCTCCAACACGGCCAAGCAAAAAAGAACTATCATAGAGGTAATCCTAAATGGTGGTCTGAACTACCTACCTAACGAAGGACAACTCAACTAGGAGCTCCTACTAGACAAGGACTCCTATAGCATGATCAATAGATGGTGTTTTTTAGCAAGACGATAAACGACTACTTAAACATTTTCCTTTCTTCTCTATTTTTATAGGGGTTTAAACCCCTTTTTACACACCTCTGTATATTCATAGATTTTCGTTCGGATATTTAGGTTTTTTTTCCTTTGGGTTAGTTTTAGTAGGCTTCTCTAACTGTCCCACACTAAGGACGTCCTAGAACAGCCGCCTAGCAGGTTAACAGAATAGGGTCACTAGAACTCCCATCTAAAAAAGGTCTTTCAGTGCTTAATAATGCCTTGGCAAGAGGAAATGACTACTCAGACCTCCATCAGACATATGGAACCTAAACCTAAGACTTCATGCCTTGATTGCCAATCCCTAGCAGACAAAAAAAAAACACCCTTACATACACATGTATCATTATTTGCTTAAGGGACAAAAAGACTCGAAAAGGGGACGAGACCACCTAGAATGGCTACAAGAAGCATCTGCATAGCAAAGGCTCCCTCCAACGACTTCGTCAACTTGTATGATGCAATCACTAAAATAGCAGACATAGGGCTCTCTTAGCCTAAAGAAATAGCATATTTCACTGCAAACTAACTGGCCTTCTTAGCCTAAAGAAATCAAACATTAAAACCTGAAAGCATCTAGTCCTCTTGGCCTAAAGAAATCAGACAAACCAGCTCATATATATCCCTCCTTGGAAGAAGGCAGATATACAAAAATATGCTCTATTCCAAGGGAAAAAATAGGGCTTTCAGCCCTAGACTAAATGCATCAAGTTGTGACCCATCCCTCCTGCATATATAGCAAGAGGCGTGCGCATAACATGTCATCTTACCAACCTATGGGTCCAAGATAGTAGTGGTAGATGGGTCTCGACTACTCTTCACATTACCCATATCAACCATTGCCTGCCATATAACGCATGATCTGATAACACGCCCCACAAGCGACAAAGTCCTGTCTCATTATCAATGACAACATCCAGACTAGGACCACAGTTGAGGAAGAGGTCCTCCTCATAAGCAAAATTTTCTAAGGAATCCACAAACTGATTCCAATAATGTGGGATTAGCTAAAGAGAGATGCTCTCGAATTCATCAAGTAGGGTCATAGCAGTTCGATGATACATGCAGAGGATGGAATTCCGAATTGTGTATGTGGTGCACAGATGGGACGCTGTATGCTCGTGTAGTGAATGCCGGAAGGTCCCCAAGAACAATGGAACTCTACTTTTTGCACAAATTACAAAGTAAAAAGCATGAACGACAAGAGCAAGAGACCAATTGGGTGCAATCTCCCCCATGCCTTGTGTGAGCGCTCCACAAAGCATGTATTTTATGTATATTTCATCTTCATGCTCAAATAATAGCCCAAATTACAAAATAGCAAGCTTTTAGCTTTTGAGTTTGCTTTTATACAAAAATAGGAATAAAGCTAATGGAGGGTGCCCAAAGAGTCTGGCACGCCCAATACAATGTCCAAATAGAAATAACATAACCGTGCACCCATGCGCATACAAAATAATAATAAATAATTGATGCCTCAATAAATAGGCATGACAAAATATAGGCGTGGCGCCTATCAAAATATAATCCATAAATCGAATACTCGCTATCCTCCAATGCTTTCCTCCGCCACTACTGCTATCTCTACACATCAACTGAAGCATTCACAATCGTTAGTAAAATAATACAATTAAACCGACAAAAGTGAATACCTAGCTGTCTTCAGCTACATAAATAAATCAACTGGTTAGAAATAAATCCTAACCTTAATTTATTACGAGTGCGCACTCTAAACTCATAAACGTTTATTAATTTAATATGCATTTTGCGGAATCACCCGCTATGGAATCACCCATGTACACACTAAATTAATGAAACACCCGAAAAGGACAGGCGTCCCCATCAACTTCTCGCACAAAGAATCCACTTTGTGTATGGGCCCCGGTCATCAAAGTTTACGGAATCCACCGTAAAACCTCACGGAATCCACCATGGCACGGAATCCACTGTGAAATATGCCTCCTGGCATCATACCCCCGGGGTGGGATAGCAATTGTCCTCAATTGCTATTAGCTCAATGTGGAGCTAACAGAGTGGGGAAAGCATTTAAGTCTCTAGCGTGCATCCATTGTGCTTCCTCTACAGGATGGTTCTTAAATTTAACTAGATATCTAGAATATCTTCGGCCAGTTCTAGTGGTCATAAAGTCAGTGTCTATGATAGCTTCTGGTTCAATATTTCAGTCTCTTCCTCTAATAAAGGTGGGTTTTCATAAAGAGGGTGTACAGGTAATTGGCCTCTAAATGGTCTCAATAAACTAATGTGAAATGTGTTGTGAATTTTCCAATGAGGTGGTAATTCTAACTTGAATGCATTGTCATTAATTTTATGAATGATCCTAAATAGTCCATAGAATCTAGGGGCTAATTTCACAACTAGATGTCTATCTACACTTTGTAGTCTACGTTTTTCTATTCTCAACCAAACATAGTCGTCAACTTTGAAATTCATTGCTTGTCTTTTCTTGTTGGCTTGTTTGGTATATGATTGCTGGGCTTTGGCAATCATACATTTAACCTCATCAAAAATAGTATTATGCATACTAGCAATATCATCAGCACTTTGAATTCTATTTGACAAAGATGCAACAGGTGTAGATAATCTATATCCATAAATGACTTCAAACGGTGCTTTCTTTGTAGATGTGTGTGGTGTATTGTTATATGCAAACTGTAATAAATGCAAATGTGTGTCCCATGTCTGTGGTTTAGAAATAGTATATGCACGTAAAAGATCTAGAATTGTGCTGTTAGTGGCTTTTGTTTGTCCATTAGTTTCTGGATGAAATGCAGATGAGAAATCAATCTTTGTGCCTAGGTTAGCAAACAGAGTAATCCAAAAGTTGTTACAAAATCTAGAATCACGATCTGAAATAATAACTTTCGGCAATCCATGGTTAGTAAAAATAGTTTTCAAAAACAATTGTGCTGCTTGTGATGTTGTTAAAGTTTTCTTACATGGAATGAAATATGCTTGTTTACTAAATCTATCTACGATTGTCCAAATCATATCATGGTTAGATTTAGTATTAGGTAAACCAGTAATGAAATCCATAGAAATTTGTTCCCAAGGTTTAGATGGAATAGACAAAGACATAAGTAATCCATACTGTTTACCATGATGTCTCTTAACTCTTTGACAAATCAAACATTCAGAAACAAAGTTAGATACATCAGTGTCCATATGAGGCCAATAAAAATCTTCAGTTAACGTACGTAAGGTAGATATGACACCTCTATGACCTTGATATGGGGGACAATGAATCTCATTCAAAACAAAATATCGGAATGGAATTGTAACACACAATCTCTTTTCATAAAACATAAATCCATCATTATATGACAATGAATCAATAGGAATCAAATTATTTTGAACTAATTTATTCCAATCAGCATGAAAAGTAATATCTTGATGATAAGTATCTTTCATAGCAATCAAAGAATCAAAAGATATAACAGAAATATTATGTATGGCAGGTCTTCTACTCAATGCATCAGCCACTACGTTTTCTTTTCCAGGTTGATATTGAATGATAGGATGAAAACTATGAATAAAGGATGCCCATTTGATATGTCGGTCAGAGATTTGGGGTTGGCTAAGTAAATGTCTAATGCTTTGCTGATCGGTCTTAATCATAAATTCTGAACCCATTAAGTAGTGTTTCCACTGTCTTAATGCTTGTACAACTGCTAATAGTTCTTTGTCATATGTGGAATATTTCAGTTCAGAAGGTTTCAACTTACAACTAGAATAGGCTATAGGATGATTGTCTTGCATAAGTATAGCTCCTATTCCTGATCCACTAGCATCGGTCACTACTAGAAAGAATGGTCTATTAAAATCAGGCAACTGTAGGACAGGAGCATGGGTTAATGCATGTTTCAATAAGTCAAAGGATTTCTGTTGATTTTCGGACCAATGATACACAATACCTTTCTTCAGAAGTTTGGTTAATGGTAATGCAAGTAATGAAAAATTACGTACAAACTTCCTATAGAAACTAGCAAGACCAAGGAATGAGCGTAACTCATGCACGTTTTTAGGTACAGGCCAATTCAATATTGCATCTATTTTCTTAGGATCAACTTTAATTCCATCAGATGATACAATATGACCTAAATACTCAATTTCTGTTTTAAAGAATTCACTCTTTTCAGGATTTGCATACAGTTGATTTTCTTTTAATAACTGAAAAACCAATGACAAATGCTCATAATGTTCTTTCTCATTTTGACTAAACACCAAAATATCATCAAAGAAGAAAATTACACAATACTGATATTTCAGAAATATACAGTTCATCATTCTACTAAACGTAGCAGGTGCATTAGTCAATCCAAATGGCATCACTAAAAATTCGTAATGACCAAACCGTGTCCTAAATGCAGTCTTGAATATGTCTGACGTATCTAGTCTCACCTGATGATAACCAGACTTAAGTTCTATTTTACTAAATATAGCAGATCCTTGCAGTTTGTCCATAAGGTCATCAACTCTAGGAATAGGATACCTATTCTTTACAGTGATCTTATTTAAAGCTCGATAGTCAATGCACATACGATAAGTATTATTCTTTTTCTTGACTAACAGAACAGGTGCACCGAATGGAGAACTACTAGGTCTAATCAATCCTCTATTTAGTAATTCCTCAACTTGACTCTGAATTTCTTTTTGCTCTATCTGGTTATGCCTATGTGGTGCTTTGCAAGGTGGTTGTGTGCCAGGGATCAAATCTATCTTATGGTCTTCTGGACATAAAGGAGGTAAACCAGGTGGTAGATCTTCTGCAAAACAGTTCTTAAAATGTGCAAGAAATTCTTTATGCCTAGGGTGCATATGATTTTCTTTTACTTGCAGTTCATTCACCCAAATGAGATAGGATTTACTACTCTTGCGTAATGCACGTTTAGCTTGAGTATGCGAAAGCAGTGGAAAAACATTAGATGCATGCACACCATATAATGTAATAGATTTTCCTTGAAAATTAATATTCATTGAATGTGTGGAATAATCTATATCTGGGTTATGTTGGTGACGCCAAGGCATTCCTAAAATAATGTCACTCGACTGTAATGGAACAACTAGGAAATTTCTTCTTTCTGTATATTGACCAATTTGAATCTCTAAGTCATGCACTTCCTATGTACCATTATACCTAGTGCCTAAGAATGCAGCTTTGATGTGGTAATGCGTAGGTACAGTCTGTAACTTCAATTCCTTTACTAATTTTGCTGAAATAAAATCATGAGTGCTACCGTCATCATGCAAAATAATCTTTTCCTTTCCATGCACGAAACATTTCATAGTCAATAAAGAATGTGGAGTAGGCATACCTGGTAAAGTATCCGAAGGTGTAGTAGTATCATCCTCATCTTCAGTGAAATTAGGCATATCTTCATGTTCGTCTTCGTCCATTGCTCCAAGGTAGTTGATATGGGCAGGTGGCTTCTTCGAATGACAATTTGCTGCTAGATGTCCAGGTTGGTGGCATTTATAGCATACTATTGGCTTGGCTTTGGTTACATTGTTTGCAATGGCGGGAAGTCTAGGTACATTAGGATTTGGCTGTGGAATAGGCTTAGGGTTTTGATTGACATTGGATGGTAATGCAGGTGGTTTTGCCCAATTTTTGCGAAAAGATGATGAAGAGAAACGACCTGGATTAAATCTTCTAAAATTGGAATTGAATTGTTTAGATCCATAGTTACCATTGGCTTGGAATTGCTGTGGATGTCTGTCTCTACCTCGTAACTTATCTTCAGTGTCGTGAGCTAGTGAAATGGCATCTTCAAGGGTGGCAGGCTTGAACATGTTAACTTCAGCGTAGTAATGCCCAAGGAGTCCAGACATATACTTGCGCTTATGTGTCGCTTCAGGTACGTCTTCAAGCATGCGTAGCTGGAGTAATGCATTCCAAAAACGCTCTGTATACTGAGGAATAGGCTCACGATCCCGTTGCTGAAGAAGATCCCATTGCTTAATAGCTTTCTCATGAAACTGTGGAGGAAGGAAATTCTGCATGAACTTCTTCTTGAAATCCTCCCAAGTAGCAGGACAATCTATGCTCTTGCGTACTACAGTCCACCAAAGAGATGCTCTGTCTACTAAATGATTAGTGACACACTTGATTTTATCTTTTTCTGCATAGGTTTCCTCATGGAAATAGTCGTCAAATTGACTAATGAATGCTAGAACAGTTTTTCCTTCTCGTATCCCATTGAAAGTACGGAATTTGAAACTTCTTTTACTTATCTTTGATTCCTTGCGGATGGTTTGAGCTTCAAGAGTTGTGTCAATGGTACATCGAATAAGATCTTCAGCTTGAGGTTCTTCTTTGTTGGTAGACGCTCTTTGTAAATTTGCCAGTTGAACTTGCAATGCTTGCCTAGCCCTTCGTTCTTCTTCCAATTGCATCATAATTAAGTCCAGCTTTTGCTCCATCGTAGGTTCAGGTAAGTCGCCTTCAGCCATAAGATCATCCATATGTGGTTCCGTCATCCTGCAAAACTCAAAAGACCTTTCTCACTCAAAATCAAGTTAGCGGGATGAGCGTAGCTCAAGTTCGAGAATACAAGGCTTATGTGTTTTTGGGTATGGCTTTCTCAATCTTCGGAAAATCTGTGTTTTATCCTTCTTCATATGCTGAAAATGCTTCAGCAAACCTGCGTATGGGTAGAGTACCTTCCAATGAACAACTTTGCAGTTCGGAGTTTCTGCGTAGAAATAGTCCTTCTATGAGTTTTGAGCACAAGTCAGTTCTGACTCCAGTGGACTTGTCTGACTTGCAGAGTTGCAGACTTATGTGACTTGCAGAGTTGCAGACTTGCAGAACTTAGTCGATTTATCTGACTTGCAGAATTTAGACTTGAGAGACTTGCTGAATCTGAACTTTGCAGACTTGCAATACTTGCTGGATCTGAGAGGCTTATATGACTTGTAACTTAGGTAACTAAGCTTTTAAGCTTAGCTTAAAAAATCGTGAAATCGTAGGGGAGAGGCCGTTTTCTGACGCCATCGAAAAATCCGCGACGTCCTCAGATACCTCGCGGGATGATTTTGAAGCTTTAAAGCTTCTTAAAGCTTATAAGCTTTAGTATTAAGCTTATTAAAAGGAAAAAGCTTTTAAGCTTATTAGCTATGGAGGTTTTCTCACTGGTTTTTGACGACTTGTATATGAGGATGTAGAAGTGGTCCTCCGCTTCTGTAGCCCGGTCCTTCGCGATCCAATGAGAGAAACAGGGGTTTTTGATCGCCAGAAGTCTGCCTGTATCGACGGTTCGCGACGATATTGACCGTAGAGCCCGATCGTTCCAGGAGCTCCGCCTTCGCACGAGATGGGTAGCGATTGGAAGCTCTTGATCTCAGCTTCGCTCTGATACCACTGGTGCGCAGATTGGACGCTGTATGCTCGTGTAGTGAATGTCGAAAGGTCCCCAAGAACAATGGAACTCTACTTTTTGCACAAATTACAAAGTAAAAAGCATGAACGACAAGAGCAAGAGACCAATTGGGTGCAATCTCCCCCCACGCCTTGTGTGAGCGCTCCATAAAGCATGTATTTTATGTATATTTCATCTTCATGCTCAAATAATAGCCCAAATTACAAAATAGCAAGCTTTTAGCTTTTGAGTTTGCTTTTACACAAAAATAGGAATAAAGCTAATGGACGGTGCCCAAAGAGTCGGCACGCCCAATACAATGTCCAAATAGAAATAACATAACCTGCGCCCATGCGCATACAAAATAATAATAAATAATCGATGCCTCAATAAATAGGCATGACAAAATATAGGCGTGGCGCCTATCAAAATATAATCCATAAATTGAATACTCGCTATCCTCCAATGCTTTCCTCCGCCACTGCTGCTATCTCTACACATCAACTGAAGCATTCACAATCTTAGTAAAATAATACAATTAAATTGACAAAAGTGAATACCTAGCAGTCTTTAGCTACATAAATAAATCAACTGGTTAGAAATAAATCCTAACCTTAATTTATTACGAGTGCGCACTCTAAACTCATAAACGTTTATTAATTTAATATGCATTTTGCGGAATCACCCGCTATGGAATCACCCATGTACACACTAAATTAATGAAATGCCCGAAAAGGACAGGCGTCCCCATCAACTTCTCGCACAAAGAATCCACTTTGTGTATGAGCCTCGGTCATCAAAGTTTACGGAATCCACCGTAAAACCTCAAGGAATCCACCGTGAAATATGCCTCCTGGCATCAGTATGTCCCATTTAATTGATTTACGATCAGCTAGGAATCCCCTTTTACTAACAACCGTCGAATATTGCCTTTCTTGGCAATGTTCAGTCATCCCATAATCAAGGCCTTATACTCTACCATGTTGTTAGTGAATCCTACCCTGAGGTAAGCAGCTAATTTCATTGTAACTCTACGTCGGGGATCTCGAATAACTACTCCAACACTCCCTTTTTTATTAGGGCCCCTGGACGCTCCATCAAAGTATAATGTGTATGTCCACAATGGGTTTACACAACCAATCATCAAGAACTCTCCCTATTCGTAATGATGATAATCAAAATTCAACATATTTAGAGGATGGACTGATGGCTCCATCCCACTTTATTCTTTAAACTCAACAGGGATGCTTGTCAAAATTTGTAAACAATGATGGCAGAAAACTTTAATCTCCCACACAAAGGTACCATCTTCTTGCTGAACCACTTGTATCCTTTTCTCCACCAGATAAGCTTCCCCTGATGATATATTTGCTCTAGATATGGGTGCTCCAAATAAGGGATCAACCAGTTTAAGCTCTCTTGCAAGTCTTAAATGAACCCCAACATGGACCTACAATGCATTTAGTGCGTTAGCATACTAAAAAATAATAAGGTTTAATCTTATTATGATTAACCTTATTTTTAAATTCCACTCTATGTAGATCAACTAATAAATCTGTGGACTTATTTTTACCTATCCTAACTATCTTGTAAGGGCCATCCCATCTAGGTTCCAGCTTTCCTAGAAATAGCTCCCTACACGCATCAAAATATAGAACTAACTGTCCTTTCTTAAAGGTATATTGCTTCGCTTTTAGATCATGCAACCACTTCATCGATGCTTAGCTACCTCTTGGTGCAACAGACTTTGTAATTTAAGCTCATCCAAGTGGGCTATAGTCATAAAATGCTCGAATAATGCATCTTCATTACCCAAAGAATGATTGATTGCGAATCTTATGGTTGGCAACTCAATTTCTAAGGGCAAGATACACTCCTCCCCATAAACTAATTTGAATGGGTTGTGGCCAGTGGCTTGTTTAAGCGTTGCGTTATACGCCCAAACCACCACATATAATTTTGTATCCCAGTCCCATTTCTTTTCGGAGACTATCTTGGATAGGATACCCACAAGCTACTTATTGGTACTTTCAACTTGTCCATTTTCTTGTGGATTATAGGGAGTCATCTTATTGTGCTTAATTTTCCAAGTTTCAGTTAAGCTTTTAATCACCTTATTCAAAAAGTGAGTTCCATGGTCTGATAATATTTCCTTTGGCGAACCAAAAGGACAAATGATTTGCTCAAGTAGGAAACTGGCAGTCTCTTTTGCATTATCCTACCTCGTCATCCGTGCTTCTGACCACTTTGTAAAGTAATCAATGGCTACTATAATGTATCTCTTTTGAGTAGTAGACAACAGAGTAATAAGACCCACAAAGTCAATGCCCCACTTCTCAAATAGAAGAATAGCCATGATAGGCATAAGTGGACGCTTCCTATTCTCTCTACTGTCATGTCTTTGACATATATCACATCTCTTAACATAGTCAAATGAATCCTAGAAGATGGAAGCCACCAATATCCAGCTCTTAAAGCCTTCTGTGCCATCAATTGCCCAGCAAAGTGCCCTCCACAAGTGGAGACATGGCACTCCTCCAAGATAAATGGAACCTCGTTAGGCATCACACATCGGTGATAGATATCCTCAACACCTTGTCGATATAGTGTTCCTGCAATCAAGGAAAATTTCAATGCTTGCTGTTTAATTTTCCTCTTCTCAGATTTGGATAAAGTAGCTCCAGTCTCTCCCGTAGATAAATAGTGCGTCATAGCAGCATACCATGAGGGAATAGACACCATATCAATCTTGAACAAAGTTTCCATGTCACTTCCTTCAGCCACGACCTCTTTGGGCTCTCTGAAATCCACAAGACATTCTACAATGCCTTGTAGCCTTGGTGGCTTGCTCTTTGATCTCGTAATCAAACTCCTCCAAAGTGATTAACCAATTTGCTAAACGATCCGGCAGCTGTAACTTGTTCAGAAACAATAGAAGCCCTTCCATCTTTGTATAAAAAACCACCTTCTCATAAAGAATGTAATGCTTGAACTTTTTGGTCGCAAATACTATCGCAAGGCATAACTTCTCCATATAGGTATAGCTATTTTTCAATATGCCCAACTTTTGACTAGCAAAAGCTATCGGATGATACCACTTTTCCTCCCAAATTTGGGATAACTAGGAGTTGATACTATGCATAGTGGCTGCTGAAAATATAGAGAACATTTTGCCCCTTTTAGGTGCTTTTAAAATAGGTGCTTTGGCAAGTTCCTGCTTCACATCGTCAAAATATACTTTGCAAGTATCACTCCATGTAAACTGACAATTGAAGGACAATAGGTTCATCAGTGGCAATGCTCTTTCTGCCAACGCATTGATAAACCTCCGATAATACCCTATTGATGACAGAAATCTATGTACTTCCTTTGGAGTACGTGGTGGACTCATAGCGACTATGACCTTGATCTTTTTAGGGTCAATCACAATCCCTACTAAACTAACCACATGGCCTAACAATAGCCCATAAGGAACTCCAAAGACGCACTTCTGTGGGTTAAGAGCTATGCAAAATTGTCTCCAACACTCAAAACACTTCCGCAAAATGATCAATTTCCTTTCTCTTGTGGTGGCTATCCCTAGGTCATCAATGAATACTTTCAACTCCTCTGGGGAGATATCACCAAAGGTCTTGTCGGTTGTTCTTTGCCACGAACCAAGTACATTACATAAACCAAATTCCATCACATGGTACGCAAAGGTACCAAAGACAGTAATAAATGTCGTTTTAAGCTTGTCTTGCTCAGCAATTGCCATTTGATTGTACCCCACAAAGCAATCCATGAACGAATATTTTTTCCTACCTGCTAATTGATCCAAAATTTGGTCAATAAAGGGCAATGAGTAGTAGTCCTTGATTGTTTTCTTACTTAGCTCTCTAAAATCTACACAAAGTCGGATTTGATTGATATTCTTCTTTCTAATCACAACTAGCAAACACCATTCAGTATGCAAACAGGGAAGATCAAACCCGCTTTTTCCGCAAATTGTGTAGCTCCTAAAACAACTCGTTTCTTAGTTCAAAAGGCATATGCCTTACTTTTTGATGTATAAGGCGGGTTCCTTCCTTTATAGGAATAGTATGCACAACCAAACTAAGGAGAATGCCCCTAAGTTTAGCAAAGATGTCACAAGACTCTTGAATCAGGGACACATAGTCCTCTCTCTCTTCTGAACTGAGCATGGAACCTAATTTAATTGGCTGCAAATCATTAGGCATACCAAGGTCCAACTCAATTACGTCCACGTCTCTTATTCAATCTTGAGGCTCTATCGGCTCATTCAATGTTATCTAATAAATGTCCTCTGTGGTGGACCCTTCTTTAGATCCATCGCTTGATGACGTCTCACTACCAGATGGATCTTCTATTGTTTCTAGTTCGGTAGAGAATAAAGGATCCCTCTAACTCTGAGGCACCTCAGGGTAAGCATCCACTATTACACGATTGGCAC
Organism: Lygodium microphyllum; assembly: GCF_053477565.2. Lineage (NCBI taxonomy): Eukaryota > Viridiplantae > Streptophyta > Polypodiopsida > Schizaeales > Lygodiaceae > Lygodium > Lygodium microphyllum. Next base: position 128,373,155 of record NC_141160.1, on the reverse strand, counting down.
CTCTACCTAGAATCACTCAACCAACAGGTATATTGACTTGGCAGTCTGTTCGTAAGATCCATGGCCTACCTAGAAAAACTTGATAGCTAGGACATCCTGCAAACCTTATCACCCTAAAGTCCAGATAGCATTCCACACTCGCAACTGTAACGTGGACTTTAGTGATGCAACCTTTTGGTTGTCTTAGACTGTCATCCGCCATCCTAAGAAGTATGGTGCTATCTTTTTGAATTTTGAGATTTAGCCTCTCCATCAAGTCTGAACTCATGATATTGATGAAGGATCCAGTGTCCATGATAGCATGCTCTACTAATATTCCATCCACATATACTGGAATCCTAGGGCAATGCTTTTCAACATGATTGAACCAATCTTCTCCCACTTGTACGATGCCCAAAGGTTTTACGATATACCCAATACGTAGGATTTTCTTGAATTCCTTGTGTACTCCTAGAGAAAGTTTAATCAATTGCAAGAGGTTCACGTCTGGTTTAACTTCACAAAGAGAACTTGCTAGATCAAAGTCGTGGTAGTTAGCCAAAGTTCTCTTCTCGCGCCAAACCATTCTCTCCTTTGATCTTTGGACCGGCTTTAGTGCCTCTTTTTTAACTTTTTCCTTCTTTCTTGGCAATCCCATATCCTTCTCAGGATCAACTTTACTATCATTAGGCCTTAAAGTTCCACCTTTCAAATCAGGATTCAGAACTTGCTTTCCCCTAGCCTCTTGCTTACTGACAGGTTTTACAGTTCCTTTGTCACTCTCTTTAATCTTTTGACCTCTTGTTATGACTTGTAGATTAGAAGTTTCAGTGTCATTGACACATACAGCCTCAATAAGGCTGACTCCACTACCATGCGGCAACTCCTCTACAATAGCCTTTCCTCATTGCAATATTTGTCTTGGTCCATCATCTTGCTGGAGATTATTTCCTTGTGCATGATGGTTAACTAGACATGGCAGTTTACTCCCTTGTTGGAGAGAACTAATCTTACTCCAATAGGTAGCAGCTAAGTGGCCAAATTTCCCACAAATATCGCATTTGACATTCGGACAATTCCTAGGAAAATGTTGGCCACCACACCACTTACAACTAGATCTTGAGGGCACACCCTCTTCAGGGCATCGACTCCCTATCGAATTCTGCTACTTCTTAAGGAAATTCACATCCATATCTATTTGTCTATATTTCTCAGAAATCATATTGGTGTAGTGCTTCATCATGTCCTTAACTTTGCCAAGGACATTAGAGGCACTTGACTCATAGCCGCAATCGTCTGTCTGTCATCCCATCAGCCTAACCACTTGATTAGGAATTGGTCATTGATCTATTAGGACAATGTTCGAATTTATTGTTTGGCTTCCACCACTTAGTGGGCCTGTCTGACTAGCCATAGGCATAGTCATACTATTGGGAGGAGCTAGTAACATATGCAGATTCGGAATGATACTCCCTCTGCCATTCACATTTGACATGGGGTCCCCTTGACTCCCGTTGGTCAATGCCAAATTATTACCATTCCAATTTATCCTTGTTGCATAAGCCACTTGTAAGCGCGACTCTACTTATTCTGCTTGGGTGATAGTAGTGTGTCAATGTCAGCCAAAGCGACACTACTGAGCTGCACCTGGATATTGAAATCCAATCCATGTAGGAAATATTGCAATTGTGAAGCTGGCAGAATGGGGATATAAGTATTCAGTTTGCGAAGAACTTGCTTTAGCTTCTTGGCATAGGCTTGGACATTCTCATTTGGCTCTTGGCGTGTTACATTCAAGACACGCAGCCAATATTGTCCACCTCTCTTAGGAGCAAACTCTCTACGAAAGGCATTGAAGAATTGGTCAGTGCTAGTTATGGTTCCGGCCTCTAGACTGTGATACCATACTGCTGCCCTTCCTTTTAACATCATATTGAAGAACATCATTAGGTGTCCTTCGTCTTGGATTTGATAGTTGAACATGATCGTTTGAAACTCCTTAATATGGAGTTCTTTATCTTCTTCTGCTAACCCATGGAAGATGGAAAAAGGTGCTCCTAATGCTAGTAAATCTGGTGTACCTATTGGAATTGCAATGGGTTGTGCCATGGCTACAACTGGATTGACAACAAGAGTTTGCGTAGGTAAAACTACACCCACACTTGAAGTGGGTTGATTAACTAGAAGAGGGGAAGTGCTAAGACTTCCACTTGCACTCAAAGGGCTACTTATGACATTTAAGTTATTAAAACCACTGTCACTTATGCATAGTGGGATGCTTCTTTGAGGGAAATAACACCTTACCATCTCCAACTGCCGTCTAACCCTCTCAACACGTTCTGCTTTTTGTATTTTGGCTTAACGGTTATTGTCAGAGGACATAAACTAACTATTTGGTTCTTAGAAACCCTAGATTCGGAACCACCACTTGTTGGTGGCTCCCGGCAAACGCACCACTGATGGGACCTAAAATGGGCCGGCACTGACCATGGCACTAGCCGGACCTCATACACAAAACAGGCAACCCCACCACATGGCCTTGCAGGCCAGGAGCGTTTGTAATACACGGATGTACACTAGATAAACTTAATTATGCGTTTGTAGCTGATAGGTAGTCCAACATTTACCTTCCCTTCTCCTCAGAGGGAGATCCCATAACATTTAGGCATAGTGCCTTGTCACACAAACATCAGAAAGCTCCCCTCGGCTGATTGCCATGGCTCCACTGCAACTCTCCTACACCTCAAGGATTGGCCCAAGATGCATCACTCCAACATATAAGACATAATGCACAAACTCCACTCTTTTCTTGTTTTGCATGATCCAGGAATATATAGACCCTTACCAAACAGTCCCAAGGAAAGCATACAACTAACCTACAACAAAGGCTCCTTTCCACAGTATGTAAGTCATTTCCTAGGAAGACAATTGCTATGCAATCCAGGACTAATACCATGTCATGGCTCATGCATAATGCATATGATCCTAGTGCACAAACAATATTTATCCAATCAGCATGGGGCCCCGAGAGGAACACCAAGAAAAAGGGAATTCTCTTGCAAGAAAATCTATCTTGTAACATCAACAAGCTTGTTTATCATGTTTCATATGATCACAATGAAGAAAAGAACACCAGGCACAACAAATCTTCATGCAGCATCATGTAGATCTCCCACGGTTTTGATAGAATCAACCATATTCTTCAACATCTTCACAAAATCCATCAATAAAACAAAGAAAGCAAAGGAATACACCATCTTTGAATGGAAATACATCACATAGTATTCATCTTCAATATCTTCATAGTCTTCTCTCTCAATCTCTCATATACAATCACTCTGTTTCAGTAGAATTGGCTATCTCTGACTCTCTCTCTCTCTCTCTCCATCAATAATACATCATATCCTCACTACAATCTCTCAAAATCACTCTCAATAATCCTTCTTAGGTCGTGGATACCCCTCCCAAGAGGTATGTCTGATATGAAGGGTCACCAGAGCCACTACAGTGTCCTTTCATAGCTCACTACTGTCACTTCACTCTAGTTTTCACTTGAGTCTTTAGCAGCTACTTCTTCCACTTCTTTCAGCTCTTTTGCACTTGTATTCACCTCTTTCCAAGGCTAGAAAACTTTCCCAAGCTACACTCTCATCCACCAGAACACATACAAAAGCATACAGAACAGTCTACAGAACAGTACCAGAACAGCTACAGTACAGAACAGAACAGAACAGAACAGAGACAGAAGCTCTACAGAAGACCTACAGAAGGTTACAAAAGGTCATCAAAACCACATAACTCATTCTCAAATCATTCCAAGCTCTCACAAACCATTCAATAAGCTTTCACAAGATCTCAATCTTCATCAATCAATACTCTATCCCTCCTTACAGAAGACAATCAGAACAAAACAGAGCAAAACAGAACAAAACAGAAGGTATACAGAACCAATCAGAACCTATCAGAACATCACAGAACCATCAATAAACATCATGAACTTCCAAAACACAATCATTATCATCCAAAACACTCTCAAACCACTTCCAAATCAATCAATCATCTCATAAAATCAACCATTCAGCTCTCAAAAACAACAAAAATTAGCCAAAAAACAAGTCATTTCAACACTCAACACAACATGTTGTGAAGTGGAAAAAATAGCCCTTTCATGATTTTCACTAAACGTATGCTTCGATGTATGGAGACTAGCACCGATTTCTCGTGCTACTAGCCCCTTAAATTGAATTATCGCAATTCTAAATGGAATGCATAATCAAATGTTTCAAAAATTCGAACCCTCTTAATCTCTTTACCTCACCCTTTCTCTCTAATGTTTAGGTTATGTTGTGTTGCATAGGTGTAGGGTATTATTTTGTATGTATTTTTTCGCATAAAATAGAAAAAACATAAACTATGAAAAATAAACAAAGCCAAACTGAAGCCAAAATTCATGCCTCGACTTTTTTATAAAGCCACAATCACGAATCATAATTTTCTAGATTTTTATAACACGAAAATCCTATTTTTCCCCTTTTTTAGCTATTTTTCTCTATTTATTTGTGCATAAAATAGATTATTTTCTAATTTATGATTAGTGATTGATTATGATAGCTGAAAGATGTTTTTTCTCAGAATTTTATCCCATACACATCTCTTTTCCCCACCTGAAACCAATAAAACCTTCATTTTTACACTAAAAATGCACTTTTTGGGCCATAATTTAATTATTGTGACTATTTATTATTATGGATCTTCATTTTTTTAATGTGCGTCCCTCGATCATAATGAAAACAAGATCCAAACAAATTTTTGTTCCATATAAATTCCATTTCAACCATCAAACATCAACAAGAAGAAAATTTCCTTTGTAAAAATGAGGCATACTGCTTATTTGCATGTTGTGGGTTTTGTAATTAATTTTTTTCGGTTGCCAATAGACCGACTAGTAGCAAATCTTCCATTTTGAACATCTCCTCTCAGCCTCCTCTTGATCTTGGAGCAATCCGGTTCATGCCGGACAGGCATCCGCCGTCAGTCCCTCTTCTTCTTGATTCTTCCCACATGAACCACCGCTTGGAAGAGAGAGAGGGAGGAGAGAGAAAGACTAGTTTCCGATCTGCTAATTCGGGCAGTCATTAGAGGAGTGAAGACCGGTGATTAGAAGCATAGGAAGCAAGCATCTGCCTGGCATGATCAGTTTATATGCTTACATTGAGGAGCCATGACCCCCTCTCCCTCTTCCTCTTGAAATCGTCACTCTGCCATGGCACCTTCATCCCCTTTTTTCATCATGAAAAACATCTCTCCTTGTCCTCCACTAAGAAAATCAGTGGGGGTACTACCAAAAGGCACCCCCTTTCACCCATAAAGGCACTTCACGCTTTCCTTCCTTTGGTCTTAGCCTTCCGGGCACTCTGAATCTCATGTCCGTCCTTTGATTCCCTGCGCATCCATCTCAAAGTCCCCCACTATTGGGCATCTCCCAGAGTCTGATACGACAACCGAAAAAATTATGAAAATTCCCCATTCGCTGCTCGGTGGGTCTTTAAAGCACTTTTAGGGCTTGCCGCTTAAAATTGTATTGATAGCAGCTGCCGCCATCGACGAAGTCTCTTTTTCCCCTGAAATTTGGATTTTTTGGCTATTTTTAAGCACTTCTCGGTGTCAAAAATCATCTATCAACAATGACTCAGTCACTTAATTGAAAGGACAAAAGTACCATCATATAGTATGAAAATGAAAAGCAAGTACAATGCTTTATAGGAAAGTCTAGGTAGCACATCCTCCTACTGTGCTTATGGGATTCTTGTCCTGAGCCCTCACTAATCCATCTAAAGAGACTGAATTAGGTGTGATTGCAAATATCTCAACACCCCTCCTCAATCACAACCAGAAGTACAAAGTGTGTAGAGGCTTTAGTGAAAGCAATACCTGCAAAGTGTGGGCACACCATAGGCATGGGAAAACACCAGAAGCTGTTGCAGAAAAGGCTAAGTGTGGATACCACAAATATGGTGAACATCCAAAGGCTATGACAGAGGCCTCACAAAGTGTACAGAGGCTATAGTACGAGGCTACATGAGGATTTTACAAGTTTATGTCAGAAGCATTAGGGCTAGACAATATAAGGCTAAAAAAATCTATCAAAATAGAAGGATTGATGAGGTTTGCCCTTCTCCTGGTGGTCTTCTTCTTCTTTTGCTCCATGGTCTTCTTCTTCTTTAACTGCAGCAAGATAGGCCTTCTGGGACCTCTTTTTGGTGTGGCAAAACTTCTCAGTGTGTCCAGTCCTTTTGCAAAAATCACAAAATAGCTGGTCTTTTCTTCCTTTGTTCATGTTACTAACATACATCATTTGTTCATCTTTAGAGGTGCTAGGTTCTTCCTTTGACTTTATCTTCTTTTCCTCCTCTAGAAAAGAAGCTTTAATGTCAACCAATTTAGGGTTTGGCATGTTGATTAAGGCGGTTGAAACATTATCATAATCAAAAGGCAAACTTTTTAGCAAAACACCCATACAAATAACTTCATCCATTTTGAGATTTCTTCCTGCAAGTTAGGTTAGGAGACTTTCCATGTAGTTCAGATGAGATGCCGAGGATGTATTAGGCTTCATATCAAGTCAAAAGAATATCACTAAACCATACTTTGAGGACTTGGACTGTGCACCAAACAATGTATCTAATCTTTTCCAAGTGTCATGGGACGTGCCACAAGCATCTACATGATGGATGTAGCTATCATCCAACTCCAATTTGATGATGGCTTGTGCTTTGTCATCATTCTTTTGCCAAGTAATTGCAAGAGTTGCATCATGAGGCTTCTTTTCTTGTCCAATGGTAATGGCCCATAGGCCCTTCTTCATCAAGATGAGTTTGATGCGAGTTTGCTAGGTGTGAAACCCGACTCCTTTGAAGCGAGCTGTTGGAGAGTCTTTTCCCATGTTGGATGGCTGGAGCAGTAGCAAATCAGCACCAAATTCTCAGATTATATCAGGGAAGAAGAACTTATTGTGTCAAATGACACAAGTGCTAAAAGCACTAGATGAGTGACAATGGATATTGTGCTTGTATCTTCTTGGATTGAACTTGAATCTTCCAGAGTTTCCCCTCCTTGCTGGTTTGATGTCTGAGTAAAAACTCTATCCCAAGTGGCAAAAAACTCCAATTTACTGAAAAAAGGATGAGAAAATGAAGTAAAATATAAGTTTGAAGCTCAAAAAGCTATGGCTTTTGTATTAGGGCTACAGCAAGTGACTGTTCTTCTGACTACGGCAGCTCGATCCAATAGCCATTTGAGCTAATATTTGGTGAGAGGATAGCTCATATCCTAGGCTTTGAATGCCCCATGATAAATGTTGACATTGTGGATTGTATATATAGCACAAACTGTACAACGCAGAGGTAGTGTAAAACAAGTAGTGGGCTGCTCAGACGATAATGCTGAAGCAACGAGATGATAATTTTAGAGATTGACATGATGAAGGGTTGTCGTGACCTGGAGGAGATATTCCTAGAAGAAAACTTCAAGAGTTATGGCCTAAATGAGGAGATCAAGAAGCTCCAACTGAGGTATGTGTTGTTTAGCCATGGTAGACAAGAGGCTTGAGTGAAGTTAGAGGTGAAAATGGAATTGATCATGAAGTCATGAGCTCAGGTTGAGCTTGATAGAAGTGGAAGGGAGCTGGAGGATCAATTCCATGCTCACCATGGCTCTGATACCATGTTGGAATGCATGGATCTGAGCATGGATATGGTGCCTTGAAGGTATGGAGTGAACTCATGAAGACATAGAGTTGAAGGTAGAATGTCACACAAGTGAATTAGGTTCCAAGATTGAGACTTGGACTCATAAATACAGTCTTGTGCGGTTGGACAATGACTCAATCACTTAATTGAAAGGACAAAAGTACCATCATATATTGCATGAAAATGAAAGCCAAGCACAATGCTTTATAGGAAATTCTAGGCAGCACATCCTCCTACTATGCTTATGGGATTCTTGTCCTAAGCCCTTAGTGCTCCATCTAAAGAGATTGAAGTAGATGTAATTGCAAATATCTCAACAAATTCAAGGACAACATTGGAAAAGCTCAAGAGACAATGAAGGCCTATGCGGATGAGAAAAGAAGACATGTGGAATTTGATAAAGGTGAATGGGTTTTCTTGAAGGTTCCAAAATCACGTTATGCTTCTCTTAGCGGAGGACATTATAAACTCGCTCATAGGTATTATGGTCCTCCATATCAAATAGTTAAGAGAATTTGGGATCTTTCCTATCAACTTGATTTACCTTCAACTACATGCATTCACAATGACTTTCATGTATCTCAACTCAAGAAGTATGTTGGCCCTGAAATCCAAGTTCTTGAAGAACTACCTTCCCTTGATGAAGATGGTTAGATCATATATGAACCCGAAAAGATTATTGGTAAGCGGGAGAAAGTTCTAAGGAACCAAGTTCTTATGGAGTATCTTATTAAGTGGAAGGGTTTGCCTATGGAAGAATCTTCTTGGCAACATGCTTCCTATTTGGAACAATTTCCATGGCCTCTTCAAGAGGATAGTTCATTCACTAGACAATAATCAACTTGCTGTAATAAATTTTTGTTCCGAAGTTAAATGCTTTATCTTCATCAAAATTTGATTTTGATAGCATGGCTAGATACTACATATTTTCCTCTACATTTCCATACCTCACACATGGAAATTGGACACTTCTTCAAGATATGGCCAGATTTGTACTGTAGCCTATTTTGGACAGCCTACAACAATTTGTTCCATTTACATGGTCTTTCTTCATCGACTTATTTTGTCTTCTTCAGCATGGACTCCTATTTCAAGCTATTCTTGTACTCATCCTTGTATCTTTTTCCCAAATTTAGCTTTGAGGACAAAGCTCTTCTAGGCTGGGATGGCTTGTAATAGAGTAGAAGTGCCTAAATGCCTTATCCAATATTTAGCCTACTAGGGTGAAGTATAAAAGGCTAAGTTGTAACTAGCCTAGCATATTTTTGTCATTTACAACATTACATGTTTGAGGTCTCAACCTTCCACCATCTAAGAGGGTAAATACTCTTGGCCACCATAGCTTGGGATGCATACCATGCTGCAGCCACTCATCATTTGATTCTTAGCCAACATTCGTAATATCATTTCATGCCTAGCCACCTTGGCTATGGTTTCTTAGAAATTTAGTCTATTTCTTGTATTTTTAGTTTAATGGCTTCCTGTGTGAATTAGCTTCTTTGCACATGTAATGCATACATTATGGAGGAAACCACCTTCTGGCCTAGTGCATGGATCCCAGATCTAGACCTTGTGCCAATTGTGATAGGTTTGGCCATGACGCAATGCGTTGCTGATTACTGAGGCAATTGTCATACTCATAGCCATACAATCAGCCTTACTACCTAGGGAATATACCATCATATTTTGAAAGGGGAGCTCCAGTAGCTCTATCAGCACCCAACGATTCAAAGCTAGTTATCCCTAGGATGGATATCCACCCCACAGGGATGCCTAGACCACCTGGACCTATCATGACCCATCCATCTATTGACACTCCAATACATTACATAGAGGAGTCGAACAAGGATTAAGCATATGTGAACCCTTACATCTTGTATGACAAAGATGATAATTTCATCTTGATGGATTTCAAACCAATGTTAATGATGGCATTGGGCAAGGGAAGAGGTAGAGGTCTAGGAGGATAGAACCAAGAATCCATTGCATACTATACTTGCGATCACCCAAGGTACATCTCATCTTAATGCCTTGGAAGGGAGAAAGCGAATCAAGAAAAATCTAACCTAAGATGCCGCCCTAAGTGTGGAATCACACACTTGTATGTCGAGTATCCTAGGTAAAAACCTTCCACTAGTTCAACTATCATGCCATTCGTAACATAAGGGATGTTCAGAGTTGAGACACTTGATGGTGAAGCCATGCTAATTCCATTGAATGTCATGACCCAAGCATAGGCAAAGCATGCTGGTATTTCATTACCTAGACCTAGCAACCTTGACATAGCTTCAATAGGGAAGAAAAGCCATAGAAGAAGGAGAAAGAGGGATGAGACAAAGATTATACTTAAGATAGATAGTGCCACCATATTACCAAAGGGGAAGCAAGTCACGAATACAGAAGTAGAGACATCTGTTCCTAAGAATTTAGAAAAGGGAAGTGCCAAGATTGGAGAATATCCCAATCCAAGGAACCAATTAGAAGTGGTTGATAAGGTTAAGGAGTGGGTGAGAGAAGCCCAAGCGCACCTAAAGGATGCAGAACCCATTATCAAAGACGAGATCAAAGAGCTCTCTAGTGTGAACACACCAGTCTCTCCTACTCGGTTAAGATCAAGAGATGAATATGCACCCCATGTAGCACCACATAGATAGAGTCTATATGCCGCATGTAGGTAGATTATCCAAGATAATTAGCAAAAGAGTGTTGAGCCTAATGAAATGTAGGTTGTTGGAAACTTTCTCATGACATTGATATCAGTCCTTGTGAATCTGCCTTTGGGAGAATTGCTTAGGTAGAATCCAACCTTATGGCAAGTGCTAAAGTAGTGGGTAGAAAGACTAATGAGCTTGGAGCAATCAACTTACTTGACCATGACACGTAGCCATGCAGATACCTAGCTTGACCCTAAACTTAGTGCCTAAGTCCTTACTTGTTAATGCTTTTTGGGAAGGCATGAAAATGCATGCATGCAGTCCTATAGGCTTGGGATAATCCACCTGTGGAGATTGCAAGTTTTAATGTTACGCTGGCCAACGGAATGAAGGTTAGGCCATTTGGGATACTAAAAGATTGGCCCTTGAAGATAGTGGGAGTCCAGTTCTTAGTGAAATTCATAGTCATAAAGGAGTGGACTATGAAATCCTACTAGGCCGACCCTGGATGTGAAATGCACGAGTGATAGAAGATTGGGGCAATGGTCTCATATTCTTGGCCAATATATCGGAGGCTGTAAGACTTGAGATGGATACATGGAAGACCATGCTGGTCAACCTAGATGCCATCTCTTCTATCTTGAAAGGAGACTCATGGGGTAGAAATTCTTACAAGCTACTAACGAAGTATATCCCTTGCCTTGAGAACAAGTGAGATTGGATGCATGTGCTAGACACTATTGACTTGCCGTTCTCAGATGACAAAGAGGATTATAAGCAAGCTGCAAGAACAACCACCAATCAGTCCCATAAAGCCACAACATCTCAGTTTCCAAAGGGTAATACCCCACCATTAGTACCACTTTGCATGATGGCCAAAAGCTCTAGCAAACAACCAATACCTATCCCTTTCCACCACATTTCATCTAAGAAACTCGAGCTCCAAGGGATCCTTGAATACTTGACAAGAGAGCTTGTAGGTAACCTAGCTACCAATCTCAAACTCCTCAAGGATCTCATGGATGAGCGGAAGTGGTAGTGGACCAAAGTGTACGACTTGAACCTAATGTACAATTGGACTCTGATCATGGATGAGAAGAGGGCTAAGAATAGAAACCTAGGAGATGATGAGCAGTTAGAGGGTAATGATTCGGATGATGAGTATGAAGACTACTACTCTACAAATGAGGAAAGTGAGGAAGAGGCCGAGATAATAGAGTATGACATGGATAGCCGAGTGATTGAACAGATATGAGTAGACTCCAAGCCACGAAAAGCCAATGTCTTTAGGATCAAAAGAGGACCACCTAGGAGTGATAGACTATGAGTAAGCTAGATTAGTTTAACCGAGTACCGCACCTCTCCTTAGAATAGGATCGGGCTCAAAGTTGCAACCACCATGGGAAACTCCTTCTTCTAGCGAAGGTTGTGAGTTTAACACCAAGTTGGAAGTGAGCTTTGAGAGTGACCCAAAAATACCCTAACCACCTAAGATCAAATGCACCAAAGGGGACCTTCCAATCCACCTAAGGCACAGGCGGTTAAAGGAGGAAAAGAAAAATTAGCCAAAGGGGTCACAAGCCAAAGAACAATGAAAGCCCCAAGATCTACCTAAGCACTTCATGAAGTTCAAAAAGGGCAACAGAGTAATGATCTTGTTAGGAGCTAAGAGGCAAGGACAAGCAAATAAGCCAATAGAAGGACATGTTAAGGTCAATGAAGTCAACTTGGTTGGGGAAGGGGAAAAGCCTCGACCCATATTCATCACTGACAACCTGAATGAGCAAGAGGGGGTTGATCTCATCACTCTCCTGCAAGAGTACATAGATGTATTCACTTGGTCCTTAGATGAACTCAAAGGAGTCAATCCAAGGGTCGTGACCCATAACATCCTAATAAATCCTGACGCAATACCAATTAAACAACATCCATATCCAATGAATCCAAAGCATGCACATGCCATCAAGGGAGGAGACAGATAAGTTATTGAAGGCCAGATTAATCTACAAAATCGAGCACACAGACTAGGTATTTCCCATAATAATTGTCCTAAAAAAGAACAAAAAATCAAGTGTGTATAAACTATAAAAAATTCAATGCTACAACAAAGAGAGATAACTATCCACTACGCTACATGGAGCACAAGCTCAAAAGAGTAGCAAAAAAAGAGACCTACAGTTTCATGGATGGCTTCTCAAGTTATAACCAGGGGCAAGTACACCCTGACGATAGGCATAAGATAGCATTTGCAATGGAATGGGACATGATAGCCTACATAGTCATGCCATTCGGACTGACAAATGCAATACTTACCTTTTAGCACCTCATGTGTGGCATCTTCAAAGATATTCTTAGGTGAGAATTGGAGGTGTTTCTTGACGATCTATGTGTTCATTCCGATTGGAGGGAACACTTAGATCAACTTTATGCAGTCTTTGAGCGGTGTAGGCTGTATAATCTCTCCTTAAAACCCTTGAAGTGCTAGTTCTAGGTAAAACACGGATGTATCCTAGGGCACGTGGTGTCTAAGAATGGCATTGCTACTAACTTCTCCAAAGTCAGAGTCATTATATCGATTTACCACAGCCCATGAGCTATAAGGGAGTTCAATGCTTCTTGAGACACACGTGGTATTGTCATTAATTCATTTTGAATTGTGCATTGATTGCTAGACCCCTTTACAAATTGCTAATTGTATTTGAGTGGACCAAGGAATGCCAATGCATCTACGAGGAACGAAAAAAGGCTCTCCTAACTACACCAATCTTATAAGCCCTAGATTGGAACATAACATTCCACGTGCACATTAATGCCTCGAGGTTCACCATGAGAGCTATTTTGTGCCAACCTAGTGAACATAATCTTGATTATCCTATGAGCTTTGCTAGCAGATAACTCATTAATAGGGAGATGAATTACTCCACAATGGAGAGGGAAGGCCTAGCCATGGTATTCGTTGTAAAGAAGTTTCATCATTAACTTTTGGCTATACCCTTTACCATCTTCATTGACCATCAAGCTTTGCTTTATCTAGTAAAAAAACCTTGCGCTACAGGATGCATAGTTAGACGGTTACTTCAACTTCTAGAATTTGACTTCTCTATGGTTGTATGCAAGGATAAGTTGCATTACATGGTAGATCATATGTCTCGCATACCCACAGGAGAAGCTACTAGATAGGGTATTGTGGACAACTTGCCTAATGCACACTTGCTTAGCATGTCCAATGAGAGAGACATATTCAAGGCTGATCTAACATTGTATTAGGCAAATGACATAGTCCAAGTCCTAGATCATGGATTACCTGAGAGACCTATAGAGAAGGCTATGCTAAAGCACCTTATCCTTAAGATTCAGCCCTATCAATTAATTGCCATGTAGCCCTATAGACTAGGACAGGATGGGTTATTGCAAAGATGCATATGTGAGTACGAAATTCATGATGTACTTTGTTGCTAAAGCACGTGGTGGAATTGTTGGACACTTTAGCGAAGACACTACAGTATGCAAAAGGTGTTGCAATCTCAATTGTGGTGGTCCACCCTATTGTGCGATGCTGCTAAGTTTGTGAAGCATTATGACGAATGTCAAAGGACCAAAGTACCCATCTAAAACGACAAGATGGAGTTGAACTCAATAATAGCATGGCAACCCTTTGAGTGGGAAATTTACTTTATTAGGCCAATTAGCCCCAAAACACAGTACTCATAGGTGAAATATATCATTGTAGCGATGGATTATCTCATGAAATGGGTCAAAGCTTGGGCCACTAGGAAGAATGATGCTAGGACCACTACTAAGTTCCTTTGGGAGCAAGAAATCTTGGAATTTGGCTATCCCATTGAGCTAGTTAATTCTCAAGGAAACTTCATTAATGAAGTGATTGCCCATTTACTATCCACATTCTTGATCCTCCATAGAAAATGATCACCATACTACCCTTAAGCTAACGCTCAGGTGGAATCCACGAATAATATCCTAATGAATGTTCTAACCAAGGTAGTCTCTCTACCTGCACGTAGTGACTGGGACAATAAACTCACAGTAGAGCTATGGGCCTACAGGACAGCCTACAAGATGGCCATAGGGCAGCCATAGGGCAAACACCATTCAAGCTAACCTATGGGACCGAAGTGATCCTACCACCTAGTGGAGTTTTTTGTTCCAAGCTTGAGAGTGGCAGTGCAAGAGAGATGGGATGGTAAGGAGGCTTGAACAGAATGCCTAGTAGAGTTAGAATTCCTCTCTGAGACCCGTTGACTCCTAGCTACCCATGAACTAATCTACAAAAAGAAAAGACGCAAGAGCTAGTTTGACAAACATGTCAAACAATGTGACTTTGAGCAAGGTGACCTAGTGCTACTGTACTCTATAAATGTCCATAAGTAGAAGACGAAGTTCAAAGGATTAGGGCCTTTCAAAGTCTGCAACATTAGTCAAACTAACAATGTAGGGATCGAAACCCTTGGGGGAGAGGGCATAGGCTTCTTCAATGGCATTGTCTCAAGAAGTACTATCCTCCAATGCATCTACTGCTTGAATCTCCAATGCTAGAATCCCCTATGAACATAAGAGTAGCCACCATCATCAAGATAGAGGATGAGGACGAGGAAGCAGTAGCACCTGCCTACCTAGCATATCATTGACTGCCAAGAAGGCACACACCTTTGATGCACTTATTGACAAGGGAGCCAACTTTAATATCCTTACACACGATCATTGGACCCTCATTGGTGTCCCAATTGTATCTTACTAACGCCAAGCCCAACCCGTTTAGGGGACAATCCTACTCATTGATCTTCTATGTATTGCCTGACACTAAGGCTGTCAGTTTAAGGAATCGTTATTATAGGATGTGCATTCAAGAAACAAGCATACTGCAATATCAACTATGACTCACTATGCATTCACCTTGCCATTGGCAATGTTCGAATAGTGACAAGTGTCAGTAAGGGCAAGGCGACTCCATCAAAGCCTGCAATGCCACCACCGATAGAGGAACCTAGTGCAAGGTCTAAGGACAAAGATCATGACTTGTCCCACCCTGCCAAGTTAAACTGGCCGCAACCCAAAGGAGACACACCAAAGACCATTGAGCAACAGCTCAAACGGGCGCCCAAATAACAAATGCAGCCACCTAGAAGCCAAATCGTGTGAACTTGTAACAATAGAACCTTATGCCCTAGGCCTAGGAGACAATGCTGGTGCTATAGAAGCAAACGAATGGTCAAGGCATGATGGAGGTCCAAAGACCTATTGTGCACTCAAAGCTATTATAAAAGCAACAACTTGATTTGGTTGCCCAATAGGCTACAAGCGACACACATGCCCCTCAATCCAGGCCCTCCAGCCCATCTCCACAAAGCAATAAGCTAGTCAAGAATGAGAAATAAATTGACTCAAGAAGCACCAAACCCATAGAATCTCAACGAGTCTATCAACCAAAACCACAACCATCTACCCTTAAACCAACTCAACTTGACACTCCCAATGTCCCATTGCTCCAGAAGCAGAAAGAAATGCATCATTTGAGTAGCCCTAAGACCAACCCATTGCACAAATGGCCACGAAGCACCCTACTGACCAATCCACGAAGAAGGCATAAGCTCCTAAGTTATCCAATCGAGTCAAACCCCAACCTCTTGTCAGCCTCAGACCCTTCCATGAGCATAGAACTATCCTTACCTTGGCCTCAAACCTAGTTATAAATATGGAGGATGACTTAGTCTCCTACATTTGATGCTTGGACACCACCTTGACTACGCTAGCTAGGAGCTATGAATGGTTGGACTTATGTCTCCTCCTAGACGAGCTGATAGGAAAATTTACACTCCTTGCCATGCACCTAGGAAGAATTTGAATTCATGTTTATCAAGATTCCCATGGTAGCCGATAAATTTATTACCAAAGAGATCTCTCAAGAGCAAGCTTGCAAACAATGGCTAATCACATCCTATAGCAAGAGCAAATTCTCTACAACAAGCCAAGAGCTAGAAGAGCTAAAAAAGCTAGTCGACTCTGACTCTTTTTTTGTATGTAAATAGTACGCTCTTTGTCTCCAATGGGAACAACAAGGCTGCCAAATTATGACCAATGTCAAGGAGATAAGTAATCAAAACCTTTGGGTACAATCCAACCTATGTGGCTTCCTCTAACCTATTGGCCATCAATCATAATCGACCGTTAGAGAAAGACATTATGTCCCACCCCTATTTTGATTGAATCCTGACCAAGGAAGAACTACACATCACTAGCAAGATGAACTCTGGTTACTTCCTAACTGATGTCCTAACCTACATTACACACATAGACATTAGGCATCATGGCATGGACCATCACGCCCACTTGGAGTATAACTCAAACTTCTATGATTGGCTCATGATAAAGTAAACCACAACAAGCATGTGCTTAATGCCCTTAACTCTTCATCCTCCAATCCTAGAAAAGATTTTCATCTCTCCTGAGGAGGGGGGTAAGGTGGAAAAGAAGACATGACTTGAATCTTAAATTGAATATTAAAAGCAAAAAGGATAGATAAAAGTCAATTTGTACTCATGAAATTCTTGTTTGGATTGTGTGGACTACTTGAAGCAAAAATTTTCATTCTGTACTTGAGTATTTCACATTTCCATAGTATATATTCATAATCCCCTTATCTTTTTGCAAAAAGTCATTTCAAGTGAACTAATAGTGAGTTGTTGTATCAATAAGAGGAAGTGGTGACAATGCTATCACAAAAGCTGAGAGCCAGAGTCAAGGAAAGATGGAGGAGAAGGATGAGGCCTCAAAAAAAGAGGAATCTTGGAAGGGTCAAAGACCTAGCCAAACACCTTGCCAAGTAGTAGAGAGAAGGAGAATCATGGTGGAAGCAAGGGTTGAAGCAATGGGGGCATGGTTAGAAGTCTAGCAACAAGCCTTCTTGAACACAGTGCATCATGTAACTCGGACTAAAGATGAGAACTCCATGGAAGAGCTAAAGAGGAAATTACAGATCTCAAGGAGAGCCATAAGATATGGGCTCCAAGAGCACACC
Organism: Lygodium microphyllum; assembly: GCF_053477565.2. NCBI lineage: Eukaryota > Viridiplantae > Streptophyta > Polypodiopsida > Schizaeales > Lygodiaceae > Lygodium > Lygodium microphyllum. Next base: position 128,355,741 of record NC_141160.1, on the reverse strand, counting down.
CCTAGAACCAACACTAGCCCAAGCTTGACACAACAAAGGCAATTTTTGATGCAAGAAAGGCTCTTGAGGGAAGAGTTAGAGGAGCTTGGAATTGGAGAGCAAAAGCATTGAGAGTAGCCAACCACAGTAGCCCAAGGCCCAAGTAGAAATACTAAGGAAAGAAGGACCTGATTTTGAGTGACTTGATAACACCAAGGGACATCCCAATGAACAGAGCTCACCCCAACCTCCATCAATAGAAAGAAGCGAAATGCCAAGAAGAAGAAGATCATGCCACCACAAAAAGAATAATCGACGCCAAAAGGATATGTAGGGAATTGGCTAAACTCACAAGGAGGAAGTTTAATGCTAGACCACAAGAAGTGCCTGATGTCTAGATGGTGCAAATTGAGAAACAACTGCCTATCAATTGGGTACGGGAATTGAACCATTGGGAGTAGTGGGAGAATGGGTGTAGGCCATTTGAATTTGATTTCTTCTATCCTTCTGCCCTGAATCAAGTGCTACCTCCACAACTAGTTGAAGGAGCCATCTAGCTCTCAAAGAGGCTAGGGAAGCGGTGGCTGGACAAAAGGGTTAAAATCCCACATATGGAGAAGAGAGCCTACATCATATTGGGAGGATAAGATCATGGAAGAGCCAAGGTTACGAATCCCAACCTAAATGGTACTGAAAGATCTCGGATAACAATTTTGAGGCATGAATGGCCTTTTGTAACACACTACCATACAAAAGGGATGACCCCATCTACATGGCTTACCCAAGGTGCCATGGTGTGGATTTTGACTAGGAAAATCATGGCAGGTATGACTTCCCTTTGATCTACAACATCGATGTTTCCAACCTTGAAGAATGCCTGACCTTTGGGACACAAGACCTCCAACTCTCCATCACTCACTTCTTAGATGAGTCCACGGTATGTCTCGACCCCGCTTTCCTCACCACTTGTAATTACCTCTGCCTCTTTTAAATCCTACTTAAAAAAAAACCTATAGAGCCCAAGAAGAGCACCTAAAACCCCTCTACTTTGATATCAATGTAGGGATAGACAGTTGTGCCATGACCTGCCTAATGTTAAGGGCCACTCTCTTGCCAGATTTGTGCATGAGCTTTTTGGAAGATATGAGTGATAGCAAGTTCTCAAAGTGTAATCATCCTTTTCCCTCTACTATCCTTCTCAATGTAAGAATTCCCAAAAAGGCTACATGCAAAGCCATACATTCCTTAGCAAATCTCTTAGGCTCCCTCGAAATGTAGCTACTGAAGAGCATCAGGGTTATGTCTAGCAGGTCCCTCCCAATGTATCTCAAAAAAAAGAGAAGGAAAAGAAAAGAAAAATAAGAAAAAGATAAAACAACAACTGAAGCAAAAGGATAGGAACACAAAGCTTTCTCATGTAACATCAGAGTGCCACAAACACTACACGTAGGGGTTCTCAAGCTAGGTGCATCCGATGGCCTCAATCAACCGGCTCATCCCCCCACTTTGCACTCACGGTATATCAAGGGCAGGATGCGCTTAAGGCACAATGTACATAGGAAGGGAATAGGAAAAGAGGACCTATGCTAAAATGTCCAGTCGTGTAAAAAAGGGATGGGTGCCCAAAGGAGATTAGGGCTTGTATAAAAGGGTGAAAAGTGAATCAAGATGCTGGAGTGAGGGAGTGACTGTGTGAGGGTGAGGGACCATGGTGGAGAAGTTCTCCATCTTCTTCTCTCTTCTTCTTCTCTTCTCTTCTCTACTATTGTCTTGTGCATGGCAATGGAGCATGGAGCTTGGAGCTTGAGGATTGAGCTTGCTTGATCTTGCACCTTGGATCATGGAGCTACCAGAGTGCTTGATGGAGGAGGCAACTCAATTGAGTATAAAGATAAGCTCACTACACTTGTAGGTGTGAAAGCGTGTATGGCTATGTGAGATGTAGCCATTGCACTTGGCTTAAAACTCTTGAAACAATAAGCAATCCATGGGTCTTGGTAGTTGAACATGAGCTCCCACATCAAGATATCAACTAATGAGAATCCTACATATCTACTCACTCAAAGTCTATCAATAGAACATTTTGCCTTTCTTAGGAAGATGGTGGGCATAGTATGAGATGATATCTATTTCTCATTCTATTGTACTTTATGTACAGTTATACTTTGTCATTTTTTCTTGTTCTCTCCTCACTAAAGCACATTCGCCTTTAAATGGGAAGCTATTGGGGGTAAATGCACCTATCCTTATGCCACTCTATATTTACTATATACATCATGATCGCACACTTGTGCACTGTATGTAGTGGGTGCCAATCACTATCACTTTATTCTTTATTCTTTCAATGACTATACTGAATAAGGGAAGGCCAGTCACACATTGTGACTATTGGAGTTTCCACACATGGTATATCTCTCTCTTGATCTCTTCCTCCATCCACCATAGCTCTTGCTTCCACTTGTGTGCTTCTACTTGGACTCTACCTTTCACTGTATCCAAAAAAGGAAGCCTAGCAAACCATCCCACACCATCAAGTTTCTTGGGGGATCTATGTTTGGGAGGTGAAACTAGAGGGGCCCATCTCCCAAACATAGAGGTAGTCCCATGGTGCCAAAAATTTTAAGAATGAGTACCAAAGAAGTACTCTAGTTCATTAAGGATGACCATGCATATTCTCATAACCAACATGCAACTTACCCAAAATGTGGTTTGCATATTAGATGACTAAGATAGCAAGATAGTAGCTTTGTTGGTTGTAGAAGCACCATTCTTCTAAGCAAGTTGTGTTGCAATTATCAAGGTTATAGCCTTATAACTTTGCATTGAAATAGAAAAATCACTAGTATCAAAGCTAATATGATATTGAGATAATACTACTCTCTAATACCTATTATTAGCATTTAGCACACTCCATTGAGAGGGGTTTAGCTTTAACATGGGTTAGTCATTGACTTGTATAGGACCTCTCTATTACATCTTCTTTCTAATATTCCATCATTGCAAAATAATGGCAACAAAGAATCCATTAGCCATGTCAGATTCCATCAAGTGCCTTACAAGGATGTTGTAAAACTTGAATAGATTGCTTTATTAAGAGGGCAATTTACTATAGTTCTGAATCAATTTCATGAGGGATAATCCATGTCTTTAAGAGAGATTTGATAGTGAATGATATACATTAAAATTACATTTTTTAGCCTTGCTAGATTAGATTAAGTGAAAATAAGTATAATTAGCTCCCAAAGGTAACAACCATCTCACAATCAATACAAGGCATGGGAGTAAGAGCTTCTTCATTCCCTACATGTCAACAAGCTGGTTGAGACACTAGTACATAGTTTAGTAATGGCACTGCTAACTATGATTATGTAATTAAGCTAGCACTATGGTGATGTCCAATGTATGCATGCATGTGTGTGCGTGTGTGCGTGCGTGCGTGCGTGCGTGCGTGTGTGCGTGTGTGTGTGTGTGTGTGTGTGTGTGTGTGTGTGTGTGTGTGTGTGTGTGTGTGTGTGTGTGTGTGTGTGTGTGTGTGTGTGTGTGTGTGTGTGTGTGTGTGTGTGTGTGTGTGTGTGTGTGTGTGTGTGTGTGTGTGTGTGTGTGTGTGTGTGTGTGTGTGTGTGCGTGTGTGTGCATGTGTGTGCGTGTGTGTGTGTTAAAACAAAGCAGAGATGAGACCACACAAGATCATAATACAAGAATCAACATTGTTCTGGCATATATTTTAGCAAAAAAACTTATGCTTTACGATACAAGGGATCATCTCATCAATACTTTGCTAAGAATACTCCTTTGTCATCCTTTGTTGGTCTCTTTCTCTATCCTTTGTGGGGGAAAATGAGATCCTTGCACAACATTTCAAATATTTTTTTGCATTTTTTGTTCATCGCACATGCAATATTTGATAGTCTGCAAATGTCACTAATAGTTTCACTTAAGTGACATTGTTTGCAATGCCCAAAATGCATTTCTTATGTGATGCCAAAATTCTATTGCCTCATGGGAAGAGGCAACGAGCCTAGCTCCCTCTCAACTCTGACTCTCTTTGAACCAAGTGTAGCAATTTGTTTGCTCTCAACCTTGACTAATTACAAATGCGGTTTTCTTGTTTGAATGCTAGAGTGCTAAATAGAGATTGTTAGGCCATGAGATCAATCCTAGTGGGTCAAGGACAGACCTTTTTTACAAGGTAGGCTTGGAAGTCATGTGACCAACTAATTCGATGAATCCTAAGGGGTTTGAATGGCACTACACAAGAGAGATATCCAAGTGAAAATCAAATATTCCACCCTTGGCAAAGCTAAGGGTGAGTATATCACATGGATTCCCCTCATGGGGATGATAATAGAGTAGAAATACTCAGAGGAGGAGAAGGATCCAACAAGGGTTGGGGGGAGGTAAAGAAGAAGGAGGAGGGGGAGAAGTCAAAAGATGAAGTAGTAGTGGCAAGTGATATCCTAGAAGGTAACTATGGGGCTGATGGTGGAGAATGGGGTGGAATCAAAGAAGGTCCACTTGATGAAGAAGCATCATTGGCAGGAGGATCAAATGCCATAGCCTCATCAAAGACCATATCCACACCCACACCAATATTATGTTTCTTGGGGTCATAAAGCCAATATTCTTTAATCACTTGGCTATAACCAATGAAGATGTGATTCTTTGACTTCGCATCTAGGTTACCCTTGTGATTCTTGTCTACATGCATAGGTATTGCATCCAAAGATGCAAAAATGGGAGCCAAAAGGCTTCTTACTAAAAAATCTTGGTACAAAGTCATGTCCTTTAAATCCACTATTAAAGAGTTGTTTGCATATATAAATAGTAGAAGCAACTACCTCCCTTAAATGGGTGTGAGGAAGCCTTCATGCTCTACGATTGGGAATTGGCTATCTCCAACATAATCCAATTCATTTGCTCCAAATACCATTCTCAAGCACTGTGTTTGGATAAAAACTCTCCATCTTGATCCCATGCTCCTTGAAAATCTTGTCAAATATTGGAACAAAACTCTCCAACGTGGTTAGATTAAATCCCTCAAATCTTGAAAGGAGTTTGATTTTCAGCAAATAGCTTCCTCTTGTTGCAAAAGTTGGAAAAGGCCTCAAACTTATACTCCAAGAAGTAGGGCCATATATGCTTGGAAAATTTGCTAATGCTAAGCATTAGGCAATTGACCTTCTTGATTCTCATAGGGCAATACATGTTGGTATGAACCAATTTAAGCAGTGTGGAAGCCCAACTTTTAGCTATGTTAAAAAAAGGCCACCAATTTTATTTTCCCCTCAAGCAACTAGGACATAAAAGGTAGTGATCACTCGATGATGTCTCACTGGCAGATAAATCTTCTAATGTCTCCAATTCTATAGAAAATAGAGGAGCTCTCTCACTCTGCGGGGACTCATGATAAGCATCAACCACCACACGCTGGGCACCCCTGCCGAATATTAGTCGACCGGCGGGTATATCTACCTGGCAGTCCGCTTGCAAGATCCAAGGTCGTCCGAGTAATACTTGGTAACTTGGATGCCCTGCAAAATGAATCACCCTAAAGTCCAACAGGCATTCTACATTTGCAACAGTGACATGGACCTTAGTAATGCAGCCTTTCGGCTGCCTCAAACTATCATCTGCCATTCTGAGAATTGTGGAGGTATCTTTCTAGATCGCAAGACCCAACCTTTCCATCAGTTCAGAACTCATAATGTTAACAGATGATCCCGTGTCGACAATGGCATAATCTACTAATATCCCATCGACATAGGCTGCCACCCTTGGGCAATGCTTCTCAGCATGCTCGAACCAGTCATCACCAACTAACGCAATACCCAAAGGTTCTACGATATACCCGGTATGTAGGATCTTTCTAAATTCCTTGCGTACTCCTAGGGAAAGCTTAATAAGCTGCAGAAAATTCACATCCGGCTTGACTTCACAAAGAGAGCTCGCCAAATCAAATTCATGATAGTTCGATAGAGCTCGCTTTTCACGCCAAACCATCCGCTCTTTAGGTCGTTGAACCGGCTTTATTGCCTCTTTTTTAACTTTCACCTTCTTCTTTGGTGGTTCCTTATCGGCTTTACTCTCCACGGGCTTCAAAGGTCCCCTTCCATGGCAGGATCCAAAACTTGCGTTCCTTTGTCGCCTTGTTTAGGGTTTCCGTCGACTGGCTTATCCTTGTCGGCCTCTCTACCCTTTTGACCTCTTGTAAGGACAGCTCGCAGATTAGAGGTTTCAACATCATTAACGCGTACAGCCTCAATCAAACTAACCCCACTACCACTGGGTAGCTCCTCCACTATAGTCTTTGGTCGTTGAAGTATTTGTTTAGGCCCATCTTCTCGCTGGGAATCATTTCCTTGCACACGATGATTAACAGGTCCTGGTTGCCGACTACCTCGCTGGAGGGAACTAATCTTACTCCAGCAAGTAGCTGCTAGATGGCCGGATTTTCCACAGATGTCGCACTTAACATTTGGGCAATTTCTTGGATAGTGTTGCCCACCACACCATTTGCAGCTAAACCTCGAAGGTGCACCCTCATCTGGGTATCTATTTCCTATCAAATTTTGTTGTTTTTTAAGGAAGTTGACATCAATGGCTATTTGCTGATACTGCTCCGTAATCATGTCAGTATAATGCTTCATCATGTCCTTAACCTCGCCAAGAACATTGGAAGCGCTCGACTCATAGCCTTGGTCATTACCATGTCATTCCATCGGCCTAACAATTCGATTAGGCACTGGTTGTTGAGCCACAGGCATGGTATTAGAATTGATCGCCTGGCCTCCACCATTTGGAGCCATTTGACTGCCCGTAGGCATCGACATGCTAGGGGGAGCTAGTAATAAAGGGACATTCTGCATCATGTTCCCTCTCCCATTAGGGTTAGCCATCGCTATCCCTTGGCCACTACTGCCATTGGCCATCGCCATATTGTTTCCCAATACTAGACCCATATTCGAATTGCCTCGAGAAGCATAGGCTGCTTGTAGTCGGGATTCCACCTCTTGTGCTCGTGTAATGGCAGTATCTATATCCCCCAAGGGGACACTACTCAACTGCAATTGGATGTTAAAGTCCAAACCATGTAGAAAATATTACAATTGGGCAGCTGCGGGGATAGGAATAGAGGTGTCCAACTTATGGAAAACCTCTTTTATTTTCTTTGCATACGCATGAATATCCTCGTGTGGTTCTTAGCGGGTCACGTTGAGTACACGCAACCAATATTGCCCACCCCTTTCAGGGGCAAACTCCCTTTGAAAAGCTCCATAAAATGAATCAATATTCAATATGGTTCCGGCTTCTAAACCATGATACCATATAGCGGCTCTTCCTTTGAAAGTCATGTTGAAGAACATCATTAAATGTCCTTCTTCTTGGATGCGATAGTTAAACATCAGCTTTTGAAACTCCCTAATGTGGAGTTCTGCATCTTCCTCAACTAACCCATTAAAAATGGGTAGCGGGTAACCTAGAGCCGACAAATCTGTCGTTCCTGCTGGAATTGCAATAGGCTGCGCCATGACGAGGATTGGATTTGCACTAGGAATAAGGGACGGTGGGGTTACACCTCCCGCACTTGATATAGACTGGCTTATGGAAGAAAGGGGAGCACTAGAGCTTCCACCTTCTCCTAACTTACTGCTTGTGGCCCCAAGACCACTAGATCCACTCCCTCGTAAGGGTTCAGCACCACTACGCTTAGGGGAATATCTCCTAAAAATTTCAGCACGTCGCCTAGCTCTTTCGTCTCTTTCTTGCTTTTGGATTTCTGCTAGACGATGCTTATCGATAAATAATGGATCAATCACAGTATCCTTTGGCATAAACTGCTAGTTGGTCCCTAGACAACCAGGATTCGAGGACCGCCACTTTTAAGCGGCTCCCGGCAAACGCACCACTGATGGAACCTAGAACGGGCCGGCACTGGCTCGTGCACTAGCCGGACCTCTATCTCACGCGCTCAACAACCCCACGGTCTCGCGGCCAGGAGCGTTGATGACACATACATTGCCTTTCTAGACATCTTGCGTTTGTATTACGTTGTTTGTAGTCCACTCTTCTCTCACCCACTACTCCTCAGAGGGAGTCCCTTACACATTGCCTAATGGCACGAAGCACAAACATAGGGGGTCCTCCAACGGCTGAGTGCCGCCACCTCTCTGCGACTCTCCTACACCTTGGGGATTGGCCCCTCAGTGCGTCGCTCAACATATAAACATGTCGCACAAAATCCACTCAAGGTACCATTTAATCGTATACAGGAATGTACCATTGTCCTTACGTCTCTTTCCCCTAGACCCCACGACTAGCCTATGGCTTAGGGTGTCCTGTCTCTCACTCAACGTGGGTCAAGGTCCTAATGAAAGCAATTGCTGTGCATCCAGGATTTCTGATACCTTTTAACATTTCCATGATTTATGCATATTGTGGATGCTAAGTGCTCAAACAATTATAAAATCAATATTGTGCACATGTGGAAAACATCCTTTTAATGATTTTCAACTACCGTTCTTATGCGGCGTTGCACATACCTAGCACCGAGGAAACCCTCGTGCTACTAGGCTCTCAGTCTATAATTATTCACCGACCTATATGGCATGCAACCAAAAGCCAGCAATCTTTTCATCATTACTCCACATCTAGACACATTTTAACTACTTACCCTCCCATCGGTCAAATGTTGCATTGTTGTATAGATTTATAAGGCATTTTGCCATCATTTTATGTGTAAAAACCGGAAAAAGACGCACTAGAACAAGAAGGTGGGGATGAATTGAGGAAAATCCTCATGCTTCAGTCCCCACAAACATTCACGAATATTGTTCTTAATTTTCACTAATTTTCCCAAAATGCATTTTTCCCCTATTTTTAGTGGTTTTTCTCCATTTTCCTTGTATTTTCCCTTATTTTTTGCATTATTTTATTACTGAAAATTCAAAATAGGTTGTGGGCTGTGGCCCTTAGTTCCTTCTTGCAACAAAAATAAAAATTTAGTTGGTGTGCCTATTTATTCCTCTATTTTTATGCCCAAAAACATCATTTTCCCTTGATTTTCTATATTTTACGTGTTTTAGTGTATTATTTTGAGTCACAAGATGCATGTTTTTCTGATTTTCTGATTATGATCAACAAGTACTCATGGAAAACAGCAACATAAACAATTTTTAGCCCACATGAACAACATTTTATCAATCAAAAGCCATGAAATCTCAAATTTCCTTTGAAAATTTTGAATTACCGCTTATTTGCGTGTTTCGGGTTTCATGTCCATGGCTGCAAATCTGAAAATCAGCAGCACTTCATGCTCATGACGATCACAAATCACCATTTCTAGCCCGTGGAGCAATCCGATCCATGCCGGACAAGCCTCCACCATTCTTTCTTCTTCCTTCCTCTTCCCACATGAACCTGCCTTTAGAGCAGAGAGAGGGAGGAGAGAGAAAGACTAGATTTCTATCTCAGCATTCCGGCCATCAATTGACGGGCGAAGGGCAGTGATAGAGTCAGCATTCAGGAGGGAAGCAAGGGCCAATGTCTATTGGCATGGCTATTCACAAGCAGGAGATTGCATCATCAAGATCTAAGCGCAAAAATCGGCGCCTGCTGTCCATGTTTTTTCATCTTCTCTCTCTCCACGATTTCATGCTATCTTTTATGTTGCATAAAATTTCTTGGGCTCCCAAAGATCATGCCCACTTTGGCCAAAAATAAGTCCACCTCTTCGCATCTTGACCGTTTCCTTGGCCATTTCCCCGTCTGGACTCGGAATTGAGCTCTGAAAAATCCTGGGTGTCCGGCTTAGCATCCCGCATTGGCCAATAGCTTGTGTCAACCCGCACGACTGTCTGAAAAATTATGAAAAATCAACAACTGTCGCTCGGGCGCCTTTAAAGCACTTTGGCGCTTAAAATCGTCCTAGGTCGAGCCGCCGCCTTTGACATTGGATATTTTTCCCTTGATATTCATAATTTTTAGCTATTTTTAAGCAATTTCCGGCACCAAAATTCCGCTCTCAGAGGAGGTTCGAATGAGTACAAAGCTATGATTACTTCTCCCAAAGGGGCCACTCAGCCGCTTGAACGACCAGTTTATTCGGATTACAATAAATGTAGGACATGTGAGCCCATTGAGGCCGTTCATTTAGCTCATAGTGCCCAAGAAGGGATCGGCCTTATTGATGAGTTATTTGTGGAAAGGCTTGGACTTGTAACTCTACAGGAAGAAAACCCTAAGATTAAAAAAAGAAAAAAAATACAAGATCAAGCTTTTAGCTAACTTGTATGAGTAGCATGGGGTTAGTCGACCTATGATATGCTATCCTTGGCACCCTGGGTAGTCTGATAGGGTGTGATATATATGCCAAGGACATCAGTATTACATGGACTAAAATGACCTATCTAGTTTTAAGCTAGGAAGGCTAGCTGCTTTGGAGATTACATCCAGATCTTGTTAGGCCAAGAGGGCCAGTTTGTGAGGTTTTAGTGTTCTATCTCGTTAGGCCAAGCGGGCCGATTCAGTTTGGTAGTGAAGTGCTTTATTTCATTAGGCCAAGAGGGCCAGTTGTCTGTTTAGTGCAGGTGCGGTTAATGGTTTCTTGTTTGAGTTTTGTGCTAGACAGGTTCGGAAGAAGAGCTTGGAAGGAGCCTTTTGTTGCGTGGAAGCTTCTCATGGCCCTATCCATTTGATATCTTTCCTTTATGAGTACTGTGGTTTTTATGTTATATGTGTTTGTGTACTTGTTAAGGGGGGTTTTTCATTTCTTATTGGGGACCGACGTCCAAGGCATGAAGTCCCAGGTTTAGGTTGGGTATGTTTGAGGGAGGTCTGAGTAGTCGTGGCCTCCTGTAATGACATTGTCAGGCATTGAAAGTCCTGTTTTAGAAGGGAGTCCTAGTGACCCTGTTCTGCTAGCCTGCTAGGTAGCCATTCTAGGAGTTCCTGTTAGTTGTGAGGCCGTTAGAGAAGCCTGCAGAAGAAAAATAATAATGATAAAGGAAAAGAAACCCTGAATATCTTAAAAATAATAAATATATACAGAGGTGTGTAAAAAGGGGTTCTAACCCCTAGCAAAGAAAAGAAAAGAAAGAAGAATTTATAAGCAGTTGATCATCGCCTTGCGAAGGCCTGGTAGGTTCCTGGGAACGAGTCTCCTAGGGGTGGCTTCTTGCTAGAAAAGAAAATAAGGAAGGTTGGAGCGAAAATAAAAGTGAGCATCAGAAAAGGATTAAGTGTCGCCTTGTGAGGGCTTGGTAGGTTCTTGGGTACCGAGACAGGACCTGAGGCCGATGCCCTATTCTCCTTGGGTCACTATGCTCAGCTCCCTCCTTTTTACATGCCCAAGTATGTCAATAAAATAAAAACCCTAAAAGCAGAAATATGCTACAAGAAAATACTTCTTGATCAGGCTATAGAAGTCCTCACCTAATAGGAGCTCCTAGTTGTGTTGTCCTTAGTTAGGTAGGTAGTTCAGACCACCACTTAGGGCAACCTCTCTGACAGTTCTTTTTAGTTTGGCCGTGTTGGAGCAGTCGGTTAGTGACTAGCTTCGAACCTTTTCTCAGATTATGCTAGGCCTACTCCTTGTGGATGTCATGCCTTGGTTCTGTCAGGGGGTAGGGTGAGCATTGTGCTGTGTTTAGTATATATCTATTTTATATCAGCTTGATGCTTCCTTTGGTTGTTTATGTGCAGATATATTCGTGGGTTCGACGGACCAAGTCGCCCTATCCCGTGGTCGCCAATGAGAGCGGAATTTTGATACCAAGAAGTGCTTAGAAATAGCTAAAAATTACGAATATCAAGGGAAAAATATTCAACGTCGAAGGCGGCGGCTCGATCTAGAACGATTTTAAGCGGCCAAGTGCTTTAAAGGCGCCCGAGCGACACTTGTTGATTTTTCATAATTTTTCAGACTATCGTGCGGGTTGACAAGAGTTACCGGACAATGCGGGATGTCAAGCCGGATGCCCAGGATTTCTCAGAGCTCAATTCGGAGTCCGGACGGGGAAATGGCCACAAAATGGTCAAGATATGAAAAGGTGGACACTTGGGAAGCCAAAATTGGGCATGTCTTTTGAGTTTGGACCCCCCCTCTAAAATTTTATACACCTTATGAAGCAAAAAACGTGGAGAGAGAATGAGGGATGAAGAAAAAACGTGGAGCAACATGGCAGCCGTTTTTTGCGCCCTCTCATGATGGAGATGGAGTATGCAGGCTGAAAGCAACCCATACAATCGATTATGGGGCTGATCTTCCCTCTCTTGGCTAGTCTTATCACCTGTCTTCGCCCGTGAAATGGCTGTGGGAATGAAGAGATGGAAATCTAGTCTTTCTCTCTCCTCCCTCTCTCTTTTCTGGGCAGATTCATGTGGTGAAGAAGAAGAAGAAGAATGGATGACGGATGCTTGTTCAATGAAGACCGGATTGCTCCGCGGTACAAGAAGATTGAAGGTTGCTGATTGTGGACTGTCATGAGCATTAATGGTGGCTGGAAATCAGTCCCGAGATATGGCAAATAAAAACCCGCAACCCACAAAGAATGGTAATCTCATTTTTACAAAGGAAAATGGTGTTTTTATGCAATTTGCTTCATGAATACTTGTTCCCATAGGATGATTATGCATTATAATGTTGTTTGCAATGTCTTTCAACTATTTATGATCAAAAAATCATAAGTATTGTGGATGAAATTAATAGTGTAAAACCCGTAAAACATGAAAATATGGGGAAATTGGGTGTTTTTGAGATATCAATGAAAAATGTAATAAGACACACCAACTAAACTTGTGTTTTTGCTGCAAATGAACCTAAGGGCCACAGCCCATAACTCATTTTGAATTTTCAGTCATTTAATATTAGAAAAAAATACAAGAAAAATAGGAAAAATAGAGAAAAAATGGATTTTGAGTGCCGAAAATTAAGGAAAAATAAGATTCATATTTGTGGATGTATGGGGGGTCTGAAGTATAAGGTTTAGCATTAGTTCAGCCCTACCTCTATGTTTTAGTGAGTTTTTATGGTTTTTTATACAATAAAAACATGAAAATATTACCCTAAACCGATCAATAGTGCACAACCTAAACGGGTGAGGGGGTGGAGTGTATGAAAAGTATTTAAATGCTGAATGAAATGATGAAAAGCATGCTGGTTTTTATGCATACCATTTAGATCGGTCGTTAATTGAAAATTAAGAACCTAGTAGCACGAGGGTTTCTCGGTGCTAGGTCCATGCAACGCCGTGTACGAGCGATAGTCAAATTCATTGAAAGAAATGTTTTCCACATGTGCACCAATGCTTATTTTCTTAATTGTTTGAGCACATGGACATTCACAATTTGCATAAATCATAAAGAAATGATAAAAGGTATCAGACAATACCTCCTGGATGCATAGCAATTGCTTTCTAGAGGAATATGACCAACGTTGAGTGAGTAAGGTTGTTCCAAGCTGTAGGCTAGGCGTTGGGTCTAAGAGGAAAGAAAGTGAGGAAGCATGGTATATCTCCTGGAAATACGCGAATCATAAAAGAGAGAAATTTGTGTTCGTATGTGTTGTATATGTTTAGCGACGCATTGAGGGGCCAATCCCCAAGGTGTAGGAGAGTCGCAGTGAGGTAACGGCAGTCAGTCGTGGGAGGACCTCCTATGTTTGTACTTCGTGCTATTTGGCAATGTGCTAGGGACTCCCTCTGAGGAGTGTTAATTGGGTTAGAGTTGGACTACGAGACGTGATACAAACACAAGATGTTTAGGAAGATGATGTATGTGTCATCCACGCTCCTGGCTGCGAGGCCGTGGGGTTGTTGACCGCAAGTGCCGGCCCATTTTAGGTCCCATCATAAGATCTCAACTAACCAAGATCCTATAGATCTGCTCACAAAAAGTCTCTCAGTAGAGCATTTTGTCTTCCTTAGGAAGTTGATGGGCATTGGATGAGACGATGTCTTTCCTCATCCTATTGTACTTTATGTACATTTGAACTTTCACTTTTTCGCATTGTCTCCTCACTAGGATACATTCACCTTTAAGTGGAAGGTTGTTAGGGATAAAGGTGCATGTGCCTAGCCACCTGTGTACTAGTTACACTGATAATAACCACATAACTGTATAGTACAGGTGTGCCAGGCACCCATCACTGTCACTTTATTCTTTATTATTTGAATAAGGAAAGGCCAGTCACACATTATGACTATTGGAGTTCCCACATCTTGTGTTCCTCTCCCTCTCTTTCTCATGTTCCTTCCCCATAGATCTTGCTTCCACTCACAAGCTTCCACTCTAGGCTCACTCCCTTCAAATAATAGTAACATCATGGATGTACTTAGTAAAATGTATAAAATTAGGCATTAAAAATCAACTCTCTTACCTAAAGCCAACAACCAAGTCAAAGTTACCAAATGGATCCTTTGTTCTATCCTCATAAGGACCATTGCAACACATAGATATGATTGGAATGATCGGCTTACAAAAGCCCTTCTAGGCATACAAAAGCTCCTATAAGGCCACAAGCTTACCCAAGCATCAAAGCATCATATGAGCCATAGGCATTCAAATACATATTTCCCACAAGGTATTATAATAGGTTTGTCCTAAATCACCATCAATAGTTAAAGGTATTCAACCGTAATGTGTGTCCAAATGCAAAACCTCACTACTGGGAAGTATGCCCAAGTTCAAAGAAAACACAAATGAAGAAGATGATGAATGATGAATCACTTAATCATGCTAAGTAAATCAAGCTGATACATCTAAGCTAAAGCTCTAAACATAAGTACATTGTTCTGTCTAAATCAGGCACCAACACTTATAGGGAATTTGCATAGGGAAGGGAGCAAAACACAATCCTCTAGTAATAGGATATCAAAGGTGATGCTAAATGGTGAGGGAAAGGACACCCAGCTATAGACGGAATGAAACATGGTCCTAAAGAACTATAAGAGATAAAGGATATGCTTAAATCTCTCTAAGATGTTGGTGCCATCAAGTCAACTACTAGGCAACTAGATGGAGAAGAAAATGCAAGAATATCTCATGAAGATCTCTTCATCTACGTGGATCAAGCCAACAAGAAACTCTGCAGGAGTGAAGAAAATACAAAAACACATGTATCTAATATAGGGCTAATAAAGATGGTGTAACCTACTATAAATGGCCTAAATTTTTTGCAAATGAAGCCTGATGATGACCATAGGTGAGAAGCATTGATCTCCAAAAGGCAAAGTCACAGGGGTTGTCATTAACATAGCGAGGAGGTTATCAATTGCTTGCATCTCTCCTAATTCAGCATTCCTTGGCCATTGACCCTGGCTAGTTCATTGGCCCATAGCGTCTAAGATTAGTCTCTACGGTACCACCTGTGGTGCCGATATGTCTCTTGATTTCACCCTTGTAGGTAAAACTAGTGTGCTCATGCTAGAGAGCTCATCGATTCATCCTCTAGGATGGGCTCAGTGTCTTTCAAATATTCTTGGGCCTCTTTCACCTACTCCTTGACCTTCTCTATGGCTTCGAGCTAGCGTTTTGGGTTGGGGTACTCCCCTACCTTACCACTCCCCTTCTCTGTCGTCTTTAGAGCGGATGTCGTTGCCTCTACGTCGGTGACTTTCTTTCCTATGGGCAGTATCATAGCACTCTCCATTTTAAGCATGACCTTGGTCTCCATCCTCTTCTTCCTTCGCCTACGACTCTTTTTCCCTATCGAGACTGCATCTAGATTGTTGGGTCCATGCAGTAATATGCCGGCCTGCTTCGTCTATACACGAATCATGACATGTAATAGGATAGGTGTGTCCTCTCCGTCAAATGTCTCAACTCCAAACAGCCCCAATGGTACTGATGGCTCATTCACCGGACTAGAGGGTGGCTTCCGTTGTCAAGCGTTTTTTTGAAAACTAAAAAGCCCTAGTCAAAACTGTAGCTAGGTTTGTCTTTTGTTACCTTAGTTGTTTGCGTGACAGTTTGCTTGGTCGTTTTGTAATTGGATTTATTGTGTTTTTCTAGCTTTGGATTTATTTCTGTCATTTTGTTTGATATGTTGAGTGTGAAACTTGATAGCCTTGGTCGAGCTTGGTAATTTTTTGGACAAGTTGAAGCTGGAGTTTGCTAGAAGCTACCAAACATAGTGAAACAAGGTTTGTATTCTTATTGAGACTCTTGCACATCACAAGGATTATGGGTTCATGAGCACTTCACGTTGCACTTGTTGTTGCACTGCACTCGGAGGTTGTCTCATGTTCTTATCAAATACTTCCATGCCATGGGTTGGGTTTATGCACATTTTGCACCATCATTGAGTACTTGCACGGTATGAGGCCTGCTGCAGCTATATGCAGTAAATCCTAGTTGCACGTGCACATGAGAGAGCACCTATCATTGAGCACACACATTTTTTGCACGCACGATATTTAGGATATTCCTCACAAAGTTAGAAACCTCTTATTAAGTGGATAAGGTGGATGGGTGAGTCAGAGGGTCGTGAAGGACGCCACCAATTGTGAGATGGGTTGTTCTTATATTTTGTCAACATCTTGAAGACCCCATCATTTCCAGAG
Organism: Lygodium microphyllum; assembly: GCF_053477565.2. Taxonomy (NCBI): domain Eukaryota; kingdom Viridiplantae; phylum Streptophyta; class Polypodiopsida; order Schizaeales; family Lygodiaceae; genus Lygodium; species Lygodium microphyllum. The sequence continues at coordinate 128,339,203 of NC_141160.1, read as the reverse complement.
CGTTTGTGAGATTTTGGATGGGTGGAGCAGAGTTTGATATCTTTTCTTCCTGATGAGCATAGAGAGGTGAGGCTAAGGATTAAAATAATCAAGGAGCTTTTGTTTGCATTTTACATTATGTGCGATCACATGTAGATAGGCTAGGCACAATTTCTTCAATGCATACATTATTTTTATGTGTAGTATCGATTGATTGGTTGCATACCATGATCCAACATTGCATATTTTTTCAAATCATGAATGATTGGGCACGAAGTTCATTTCAAAAAATCATATCTTTTTCAAGGCACACTCCATAAAAAACAAGTTCATATCCAGAGAATGTTTATTTTGAAGACTCGAGGATCAAAGAAAAAGGTCATAAGGTTTACATCGTCAATGAGTATTTCTTGAAGAAAAAGAGGGCATGTGTGCTGAAAGTGTGTGCAATTACAAGAGCAATATGCCAAGGCCAAGGAAGGGAATAAGTCGTCCAAGATAAAAGATTGAGAAAAGTGATGTGATTTACGAATATCAATAGTTTTGCTTATTTTTATGAATTTTTGTAATTATGCCCGCGCTAGCTTATCGACTAGGTGTGTTCCGATAGTTTTGAGTACCCAAACAACTATATTCGGAGTTCATATAACGAAGTTATGATCCAAACAAGTTGCAAATAAACATAGGGCAAAAAAAACGAAAATAGTGAAATGCAGTAGAAAAGCAAAAGCCAAAAGCTGAAAGAAAAAAGCCTAATGTATGTGAGAGAACTTGTGAAAACTATATAAGGATGAGGAAGAGAATAGCAAAGGGCCTTCCCCCTCAAATACAATTGTATCATGTGAGAGGAGAGTGGAGGGTCCCATGCGAGAGTGTGAACTCTTGTTATGCTAACTTGTGAAGTCGGAGAACTTGGAAGTTGAAGCACAGAGTGTTGGCCAAAGGTTATCAAGGTACGATATTTTTCATGTTGTTGGATTTATCTTCGAGGATTGTTTTGAATGTTATGTTGGGTTTGTGTGATGCTCTACCCACATTCGAGTTTTTAGTTGTTTTGAGCTACAAGAGGTATTCTTTGGTGTTTGGTTTTGTGTGTGGTTCATGTGGTGTTTGTCGAAACATTAAAAAAATTTGTGTTGTGTTGTGCATCCCACAAAGTCAATTCCCCCAACCGGCACTCCTTAACATCTCGTTATCAGGTTTTGATTGAGGCTTGCTCTCGTCATCACTCGTGTAACATCATCTAGGGCATTCGGCAAACGAGTGATTCCACACTCTGGGCACCTAAGATCGGCCTTTTATCGATTAGCTTGCTCCCATTTGAGGTAGTGCAAGGAGATATGCCCTAGGTGACCACAAATCCAACAAGAAATTGGTTCTTGGGTCTACCCCCCAAGCCTCTATCCCTACCTCTTCCTAACGCCATCACTGGCACTGGTGGTCCATAGTCCATGAGGATTGAATTGCCCTCTTCATCATATGAGACATAAGGGTTCATGTACGCATCCTCATCGTTTAGCTTCTCTACGTAGTTGGCTAGAGTATCGCTTAGTGGGTGGGTTATGAAGGGTCCCAATGGCCTAGGTATGCTTGTTGGGTTGATTTTCATCCTAGGAATAGCTGGTTTCGCATCATTGGGTACTGGGAGATCTAATGGGGCTCCCCTTCCAAAGAAATACATGGTATCATGACCAAACCTACCGCAATTAGCACAAGGACTGGATCTAGGATCTTGACACTCCGCTAGGAGGTGGTTGCCACCACAATGGATGCATTGGATGTGTGGACGCATTGGTCTCCTCACCATTTTTTATAGCCTTGCTATCTCCATCTTCATCTGAGTTAGCTCTTGGCTTTGTTCTACGCTCTTTCCCTTGCCTTGGGTGCTAGGGGCTAATCGCTCACTAGATGTAGCAGCTCTTTCTGAGCATCTAGAACTAGCTCTATCTCGAGTTAAGCTCCTAAAGCTCCTCTCCTTGAGCTGGTCATCCACTCTTATGGTTTCATCAAAAACCCTAGCTAGGACGTCTCTCTATAGGCTAGATTTGCTCACTAAGGCCTTGTAAAGCTCTTCTTTGTGGATCCCATTGTATGTAGTCCCTTATATCCTCTTTGTCCTTTTGATTGGCATTCATTAGTTGGACTGTGAGGTTGTCCGAGTACCTTGCCTCATAGAATCTCTTGATAAAGAGATCCTTGAGGCGACTGAAATTGTTTCGCTCTGCTGTGTCTAAGCTAGTGTATCAGGTTCTACCCTTGTCGCCTAAGCAAAGCCCAAATGCTTGGGAGCATTGGGAAAGGTCCATGAGACCATTGGCCTTGCAAACGTGCTTGAACTGCTCTACAAAACTATACAGGTCATTGCTAGGCCAACTGCTTGGCTACTACCACAAGGATTTTTTACTAGCTCTCTTGGAGCCGTGGTTGACTTCTAGCCCTATGAGCAATGAGGTCGCAGGTGCTACTGCACTCTGCTCTACGGACGTGATATCTAATAGTCACTTCATGATAAGCTTTCTCAGCGTAAGGTCTTCTTCTATCGCCCTCTCTCTCTCTACATTAGGTCATGCTCTATTTTTGTTTGCTAAGGCTAACACTCACTAGATCTCTCACATTTCTACATTATGTCGCAAGCTTCTAGCTTGTTGTTCGTGATTGTATGCCACTATGCCCTGCAAAGCTTCTTGTGCTAGTTTCCTCTCCTCTTTGAGATCTGCTATGATGTCCTCGGATGGCCTACCCTAGTGGTCCATCGGGGTTTGCAAGTTGTACTTGCTCACCATCTATTGGATTTCATCAGGGAAATCTCCCAGATTGAGCTCCCTGTTGCGTCTGTGGTTCATGCTGATCTCTGTCATATCTATGGTCTCTTGTTCCACCAAGGTGTCGATGAGGTTGATTAAATCGGGTAGATTCATGCCTACAATGATGTTAGACATTTGATTCATCTAGCTCTTGTGTCACGTCTTCCTCTTGGTCTTACCACTTGGGGTTCTCGATTACCCATCTAAGTTTCAAGGTCTTCTCCTACTAATGGATTCGTTTAGTCTCTTAAGTCTGAGTGAGTTCCTTGTTATTTCAACCAATTCTCAAATTATTTACACTCACTACATGGTGCTCTTTAGTGCATGGTGTGAAATCAAGCTTTTGGATTTTTCATGCACTTCAAGTGATAAAATCAATGTGGGGTGCAAATGCAAAATGGAAAATGCAACTCATGTTATTCCCCTTTTTGTTCGCAACCTAATGTGGCTCTACGTGCATTCTCTGGCTTGTTCCTAAGAATTTTCTAGGGTCTTTATTTCTCTTCTCTGCTCAGTCAAGGTGAAATTGGGGTCTATGAGTTGGTTTTGGCTTTCAGTGGGGTTGGACTCTCAATTAGGCTACTAGAGGTTGCCTCTAGGCCATAGGTCACAATTTTCTGAGTTCTCGATTTCTCTAAGCTGGGTCATTCATCTAGGGGGTTCCAGGGTATAGTTCAGCTGGTTCTGGTTAAAGGTTGGGTGTTTTGTCACTGTTTTTATGTTTTTCCCTGTTGGTCTGATTCCCAGAATCGAACAGTCCCGATTCTGGTTGGTCTGACTCTGGGAGTCAAACGGTCCAAGTCCGATTGGGTGTGTTTGATTAGATGTAACCAAGGTGGTCTGAATGGGGTGTCCGATTGCATAGAAAGTTGTATGATCCAATAATCAAATGGTCCAATTGGATGGCGGTCCTACCAACTGGGCCTGCTGACTAGTCGAACAGTTCAATTCTACCAGTCCAATTGTCCAACTGGTCCCACTCTGGGAGTTGATCACAATAGGCATGAACGTAGATGCTGGCGTGATTGATGCCAAGGGTCCCTAGGGTTTACTGTATAATATGTAACCTTCCAAAACAAGCAAATAGAGCACAAGGCATGGAGGTACCTGGAATGGAAGATGGACTCAAAATCAACACGCTCAATTCGTTCTATATACCTACAACTCTCTCTCTCTCTCTCTCTCTCTCTCTCTCTCTCTCTCTCTCTCTCTCTCTCTCTCTCTCTCTCTCTCTCTCTCTCTCTCTCTCTCTCTCTCTCTCTCTCTCTCTCTCTCTCTCTCTCTCTCTCTCTCTCTCTCTCTCTCTCTCTCTCTCTCTCTCTCACTGAAGTGTAGAAATGAACTCTCCCCTATCGGTTTTGGGCTTTTAGGGTTTTGTCCAACCATCTTTAACCTTCCAACTCCATGTCTTGCATGCATTAAACCCCAAAACTCATTTTTTCCCTTTTCTTCTCCCTTTTCTACTTGTTTTCCTATTGTTTCCTTGCAAGTTCTTGGTCCTAATCTACCTAAATGCAACCAAAAATCACAAAGTAATCCCTAGGCTAAATTAATCTACTTGTCTACTCATCAAAAAACTCCAAACACTTACTTGTTTTGAAGATCAAAGTGCCTAAATCTCCTACCTATATCAAGCACTAGTTCATGGGTGAAACCCTACTTCAATGCTCAATTCAAAGCGCGCAAGTGCTCAAGGCTCAAATATGTTGGTCCCTGCAATAGAACCAAAATGATGGGAGCTCATGCTCGACCGTCAAGACCCACGAACTACTTATTCTTTCAAGTTTTTCAAGCCAATTACTAATGGCTACCTCTTACATAGCCAACACGATATCCCTCTCTATGAGTGTAGTGAGCTTACCTCGATCCCCAATTGAGTACCCTCCTCCCTCGTGCACACCCGTAGCTCCACGATTCGTGATGCGCGCTCAAGCATCCTCAACATCCATCTCCAAGATCCATCCTTCATAGCCACGTGCAGGACAAGAGAAGTGAAGAGAAGAAGAAGAAGAAGAGAGGAGATGATGGAGAGCTTCTTCTCTGAGATCCCTCAACCTCACACGCTTACTCCCATTTATAGGTGTCTGATGTCCTTCTGGGCCACCTCTTTTAGCTCTTCTAACTTGTGCTTTTCCACTTTTTCTGCTTTTTCTTGTGCTAAGCTTAACACTCCACCTTTCTTAACTTTTCACAAGAGCCAAGGAATCTTTAGCCCAGTCTTGCTATGGATGGCATGAATCCATTTGGTATTGGCTCACAGTGTGTGGCTTGTAGTTATTGTTAACTACAACATCCCGCCATGGCTTTCTATGAAGAAAGGACACCTGATCCTTAGCTTGCTCATTCTTAGGTGCTACAAAGTCAAGAACATGGATCTCTACCTCTGTCCATTAGTTGATGAGCTCAAGATTTTGTGGGAGGAGGGGGTCATTGTGCAAGGCATGAGCAAGCATGATGGTCGACAGTCTGCTAGTATACGAGCCATTCACATGTGGACCATGCATGACTTTCTAGGATTCGAGGAGTGCACATATGAGGTAAGTAGGCTCATTCAAACTTGTGCTCAAGTTTGTGATATCTAACATAGCTCGTTCAAGTTTGTGTTGATTAGATAGGGATGATGCAACAGGTTTGGTTACCTCAAGTTATCATGCATGTCCATTGTGTGGACCACAGTTAGGACTCCTGAAGATCACGGACCATGAAGAAGATGGTATATCAAGGACACATCGCTTTTTTGCTAGAGGGTCATAAACTGACGGAAGGTTTTCTTGGACGACCTCCAGTGCACAAATGAATCTCCAGTGTTGCTACAAGTTAAAAATGGTCCACAAGAAGTCACATCCAAGCAGAATGCGACGGTTCTCAGTTTTCTACGAGTTTTCATATTGGACCCACTTACAAATCAACCATTTGTCGGATCCCATGCATATTTTCAAAAATTTGGGCAACTTATTATGGGACCACATCACAAGAAAGAGAGACACTATAGGGGTATGAATGGATTTGAAGGAGGTAGACAAGATGGAGACACTTTGGCCATAGTCAAGCACCGATGGTCACTCGCAACTACCTCGCACTCCTTGGGTCCTGTCCACTAAAGAAGAGCGCGAAGCAAATTATCATGTCTATCCGCACCTTGATGGGTATGATATATTCCCTCAAGTCTGCTTTCCTAAAGGCGACCAACTCTCAGGGGCTGAAATCCCATGATTAGCATAAGATATGTCAGGTTTGTCTTGATGTTGATTGCAAGTAACCTCAATATTTTGCTATTTAATGTCTACTTGATGTTCGTAATGCTTTTCCGTTTGTGGTAGTTTGTACTGCCGATCGCGATCACAGGGTACCTCACTCTAGAAATACTTGAGGTGATTTACAGGTTGTCAAATTTAATGCAATGGATCTCACAAAAGGAGATCAAGACATCCTCTATTGAGTTTGCAAGGCAGGGAGTAGTGGAGAGGGTCTGTCTCTTTGAGAGGTACCTACCCACAAGCATGATCACGATACAAACTCACCTCCTAGTGCATCTTGTAGATGAAGTGGATATTGCAGGACCTGTCCATACGCTATGGATGTTCTTCTTAGAGTGCTCATGAAAACCCTGAAGGGCTTTGTGTGACAACGAGCTCGATCGAAAGGTGGCATGGCTAAAGGCTTTGACTAGTGTGTCAAAGACATTAGTGCATATTTCAGAGTGGCTATGACCATGGTGGATTCAGACAACAGTATGCTATGGTCACTGAAGGATGATGATAGACTGACTGTAGATATGGTGGTTGGGAATGGAATAGGAAAAAGGATGGATACTTCCATGGAGGAGAAAGTGGATCATTTTTGTATGTTGCATCATGCATCCATGGAGAAGTGGCTTGCTAGGTACGAGCAGGCCAGAAAAGATCAAGAAGAAGCACAATCAGAATTTTGACGCAATACATGTCATCGACCAATTTGATATCCTGAGGGCATGGAGGAGATGTCATGGTTTATGTCTATGCGATGGTTACATGGAGCATTGATTGGAGCTTCTCACGAAGGGGTAGAGGTCTCTACGAAGGAGTGGAAATTCTCAAGGGGATGTAGTCCAAAGGTGACTGCATGCTTTATTTACTATCATATCTAGATTTCATGTGCAACAACTAATCTAATATTTTCGATGTACAGTACAAAAGCTACATTGCAGCATGGTCACGTGGGCAACATTTCCATGATGAGCGCATTGACAAAATGCACTCCACAACGGATTGTGGTGTCATGGCAAAGTTTGAGGAAGAGAGCCGATGGCAGGGCACGGATCCAAATACCATGATAGATGAGATGGAGTATTTTGAAAACTTGCAAAGTGTTATCTCAGTGGATTACTCTAGCTTCTCTATTGATCATATTTGACATACAATGGTTTAAAGTTGTGTTGGAAGGAGCTGGGGCAACCATTCGGCGAGGTCCATCTAGATCTCCTAAAATAGATTCTAAGAAAAGAAGGATAGATCTGCGTGACACATTTGTCCTGTTAGGTCATTGTGAACATGTGCATAACCTTTTTTTTAATTTTCCATTACATGAAACAATCCCAAATGTTGATTCACTCTTATATATCATACTAAACATGTAATCTTCTATCCAAATCCCCCACAACCTCGATGGTGGTATGTTTTGCCGTCAACTCCTCAGAGTGTGTGAGTGTATGATGAAACCAATGTTCCCAACTGCATAGATTAGGAGATTATGTAGGTGAAGGAGTCGATATTGCGGGGGCTAGAGGGCAAAGAGGGCTTGGAGCGTGCAAGGGAGGCAGGCATGAGTAACGTAGACAAAGAGATAGGAGGCCAAGAATTTTTTGAGAATGAAGTGGACTCATCTTTCTGTGGTGACCTATCTATAGACCTTTGAGCTATGCTACAAGATTGACATGGGGCCATAGGTTGAGTCGTATTTGCATATGCTTACTCAATTCGTTGATGATTCACTTTTAAGGGTACTTTAGTATATGTGTTTTAATTAGTAGCATTTTTTCATAGTTGTATTGTTGTGTTTTACCTAAATCTTTATACTATTGTGTTAACCTCTTTTTTTGTATGTGCAGGTTGCCTCTAATGATATTCAGAGAGCAGGATGAGTCGAGGGATAACCAATGAGGAGTTCAAGAGATATTCACATGTATGTCTCCAGATCAGATGGTCCAATTTATAGATATGGCAGGCTAAGACTGTCACCACAAATATCGTCAAGCCGTTCTGTGAGGTCTACTTCGGCATGCTCTGATGCTTTGATTTCCAATAGACAAGGTCAATGCTCTAGACTGGTCCCAATAAAGGGAATGGTTCTGCAGAGATGTGGATGTTGTGCACCCACGTTCAGTTCTAGAGAGGGTTTTTACTTCTCACTCTCATATAGGTTCCAGAGAGGATGGATTAGATGGGTGTTGTGGAGGCACCGATGCAGTGTCTCCATCTCATCATTTTGGTGGATAGTTGGCGCTTCCGGGATTTTTCATGCATGTAGGGACATCTACTCCTGCGACTCCAGGTTTTGTTCAGTCATCCACAGGTGGCATCCCTATGGGTGCTACTCTGAGGGATACTACCCCTGCAGGCATGCCATATATACAAGGGTCTCTTGGTTATGCTCAAGAGCGTAGTCGCAGGTGGGAGAGACCATACCTTAGACATATCCCAGTAGGATATGGCTACCTCGTATATGATAGGACAAGTATTGTAATCATGAATGTTGAGGGGAGGAGGGTGACATATCGCATGAGGGAGTTGTGCCAACAAGTATTTAGGCACAACATTCTCGACCACTGGAAGAATATATTCGAGGGGATCAAGGACTATGTAGTTGCATCCTTGCACGAGGAGTTTTCAATACCTACAGCGGTAGAGAGGTTCTCCACTGGGTGGATGATAGAGTGTATGCATGCGTACATGTCACACAGATGATCAGACGCATGCAAGGCAATTAAGAGTAGTGCCTCAAAACCTGAGTGGCTAGACGTAGAGGATTGGCAAAGACGTAGAGGATTGGCAGAGACGTAGAGGAGTGGCTAGATGTAGAGGATTGCCACAGATTCTCCGGGATGATAGCAACAATAGCACGAGGCAGCAAGGGGACGATTGGAGGTAGGGGTCATTCATCATTTGGGGAGTGGCGACCACATGACTTATTTGGAGGACTTTGTAAGTTTTCTTTTGATTCTTCTTGCTCCATACAAGAGATGGTTTATTATGGCATGTAAATGTGGATGGGAATGAATATATACATCAACTTCTCTTCACAAAAATGTTCCAATGATAAGATAAAGCAAGCATTGCTCTTGATAATGGAAGGGGTGATGTTGATAGTTGTGTTCAACTTGTGAAAGAATTTGTTGGAAAGATCATTGATTATGTGAATGAGAGGTGTTGAGATATCGAGCTCCACTTGTGATACGCCAGGGTGACCGTTGTGTATTTATGTCACCGACGTGTCAGTTGCAGATGCGGTTGGTACACCGCCCATGAATAATAGCTACATGATAGCTATCCTTATCTATTCTAGTTCGTGGCTCAGTTAGTATGCCACCTTAGTTAGTTGAGTTTGGTTTTGAGACCCATATAGAGGGTTCTTCTATTTCTTTGTACTTGAGTTCTTTTGGCTTACACAACTAAGAAGAGGAAAACTGTTTTCAGCCTCCACCCTTGTGTGTCTTCCCCCATTGTGCAAGCAAGAAAGCTTCAAGCGAGACTCCTTCCTTCTCTCCCACAATCTTGACATGGTATCAGAGCCTTGTTCGTGGTAAGGAGCTCAAGAAAGCAAGCCAAGCTCGCGGTGGTCTGGTAAGAGGAGCAGTGTTACTTTCATTTTCTATTTTGGGAGCAGATCTCTGCAGGTAGCACAGCCGGAAATTGCAGGAGTGCATTGTCTCAGGTTGAGACGCCCTTCGGGGTGAAGCAAGAGGGCAGTATATGCTGCGGGGAAGGGCTTTAGCCCTTGGCGACCTTGTTTTTTTGATTTGAGGCCATTTCGGGGCCTGTTTCGCAGACGAAAGTTTTCTGCACGCACTCGGGAAAAGGTTCAGTTTTATGCTGTGCAGCCACTGTTCTGCAGGTCGGTGAAAAGTTACTGTAGAAATTGCATCGTATGCTTGTGCGCAGAGACATTGGGAGTTTCAGAATCATCCTTGGTTCTTGTTTATGCAAAATCGTCACTAGGAAGTGACTGTGTGGTCAAATACCACTTTCGCCAGTTTTGTAGATTTGCCCTTGTGAGGGTGAAGCTGTGTTTTTTGCAGTGACAGAATTTTTTGCAGTGTTCTGTAATGGCGTCTGATTCTCTTTCACAGATTGTCACTGAAAAGCTTGACAAGAACAACTTCCAAGCATGGAAGTTTAGAATGACGAATTTCCTTATGGGAAAAGGATATTGGGAATTTGTTGCAGGAAATGAAGAAGAACCAGTTCTTCCTGATGTTCCCAATCAACAGCAAATGCAGGCATTCAAAGCATGGCATGAGAGAGCCAGGAAAGTTATGTATTGGCTGTCTATCAGTATTTCAGACTCTATGATTGTGCATATTCAGGATGCAAGTACGCCAAAGGAGGCGTGGGATACTCTGTCAAAAATGTATAGCACAAATACGCAAGCCAGGAAAATGCAGCTCAAGCAAGAGTTGCACAATGTGCAAAGAGAAAATATGAGCATCAACGACTACCACATGAAGGTGAAGAAGATTGCAGATGCACTTGCTTCCATTGGGTCACCAGTGGAAGATGATGATTTAGTTTCTGTGACCTTGAATGGTCTAGGAAAGGATTATGCACAGTTTCGGACATCCATTTCAGTTCGTGAAAGATTTCCTGATTTTGAGGAGTTGATTGCTCTTCTAATTTCTGAGGAGCAAAGAAATGGTGGTGCATCTTCTTCAGGAGGAACTTCAAAAGAAGCTGTCTTCTACTCAAATGCTGGAAGAGGTAGAGGCAGAGGTAGAGGAGGCCGATTTGGAGGCCGTGGTAGAAATCAGAATATGCAGCAAACTCAAGAAAACCAGTCCTATGGAGGAGGACGTGGTAACTCTAGAGGCAGGGGGAGCCAAAGAGGTCATGGTGGATGGCAAAGAGGTCAAAATGTAAACAGTAATGTTGAATGCTACTACTGTGGTAAAATGGGTCATATGGCTAAAGACTGCTATAAAAAGCAGAATGACATCATGAATGGATAACTGCAACAAGGAAATTATGCATCTTCTAGTAGACAGGGTGATGACAGAAATGAGCATTTGTTCATGGTGCAGCACATGAACAATTCTGTGACAAGTGCAGAAGAAAGCAATGATGTATGGTATGTTGACTCAGGTGCATCAAACCACATGACAGGTCATGCAGAATGGATGGAGGATGCAAGGAAAATGGAAAAACCAGGATTTGTGGAGACTGGTGATGATACTGCACATCCTATTGTGCAGATTGGAAAAATTCCCTTGTCTATGCAGGATGGGAAAAAGAAATACCTGTCCGATGTATTTCATGTCCCGAATATCACCAAGAATCTGGTTTCTGTCGGTCAAATGGTTGAGCAGGGCTTGCAGGTCAGATTTAATCCTCATGGATGCTTTGTTGAGGATATGAAAAATAAAGGTCGCTTGATAGCAAAAGGAAAGAAGAAGGGCAGAATGTTTACGTTGGATGCAGACATGTCTGAATTGAGTGCAGCAATGTTTGCACATGGGACTGGTGTAGTTGCAGATATTGATATATGGCATAAACGCATTGGTCATGTTAATGTACAACGACTTAAATCAATGCAGGCCCAAAATATTGTTGCAGGATTGCCCAAATTCAAGGTTGCAGAAATGCATAAGATATGTGAAGCCTGTCAGTTTGGAAAACAGGCAAGGAAACCATTTCCTAGACATGTTCAAGAGAGTGAGAAGCCATTGGAATTAATCCACTCTGATGTGTGGACTACTAAAGCTGCATCTCTTGGAGGCTGTCATTATTTTGTCACTTTTATTGATGACTATAGCAGAAAACTTTGGGTGTATTTTATGAAGAAGAAAAGTGAAGTGTTTGGGCATTTCAAAACTCTTAAAGCTATGGTTGAAAAAGAAACAGGTCTGCAAATAAAATGCCTAAGGTCAGATGGAGGGGGAGAGTACCTCTCAAATGAGTTTGCAAGGTTCTTGCAGGAGCATGGCATAAAGCAGCAATATTCATGCAGTTATACCCCACAGCAAAATGGAATTGCAGAAAGAAAAAACAGACATATTGGAGAGGTGTCTCGTGCCATGCTCAATGAAAAAGACCTGCCAGATTTTTATTGGGCTGAAGCAGTTGCTACAGCAGTCTACATAATGAACAGGACTCCCACTGCAGCAATACATGGAATGACTCCAGAGGAGAGGTATACTGGTAGGAAACCAGATATTTCTCATTTGAAAATTTTTGGTTGCATTGCCTATGTACATGTGCCAGATGAGTTGAGATCCAAGTTGGATCCAAAAGCTGAGAAGTGCATCTTTATTGGTTACTCTCTGCAGCAAAAAGGGTATAGATGCTATAACCCTTCTACTCGTAAGTTTACAGTGAGCAGAGATGTTGTTTTTGATGAGATGAGTAGCTGGTATAAACCAGTAAATGTGATTGATGATGTAGATGCACAAAATGGTAATGCTGCACACAATTCACAGCAGCAGTCACAAAATATTAGTGGACCTGGAGCATCCTCTAGCAGTGGTTCACATTCTTCGCCATGGACAGGCAGATTGAGATCAGGAGAATCTTCTCAAAGTAATGCAGATAGTGGTATGCAGGTATCACGAAAAGGAAAAGAGAAGGTTGATCAGCCCATGTTTGATGTGAATGCAGGTCACTCTTATGTGGATGGTGAATCCAGTGGCTCAGAACAGAGCATTGATGATGAGTTGGGTATTCCTTCTATTGTTACACCTGGAGTAAGGAAGACCAGGGATGTTTTGAGAGCACCTGGGAGTGAACCTACTTTGCGCAGGTCTACGAGAGCTAGATATCCTGTGGATAGGCTGAAATATGATGGATTTACAGCCATTCACTATGCATATATGGTCAAAGTGATACAGGAACCAGAACCCACTTCTTTTGAGCAAGCCATGGGAAAAGAAAAATGGGAGAAAGCCATGGATGAAGAAATGGATGCCTTGGAAGCAAATGCTACATGGGAGTTAGTACCTTTGCCTAAAGGTAAGAATGCAATTGGCTGTAAGTGGGTTTATAAGGTGAAGCACAATGCAGATGGTTCTGTAAACAGATACAAGGCAAGATTAGTAGTCAAGGGGTATGCACAAACATATGGCATTGACTATGAAGAAACATTCAGTCCGGTTGCAAGGATGGCAACCGTAAGAGTAGTCATTGGTATGGCTGCATCAAAGGGATGGTCTTTACATCAGATGGATGTAAAGAATGCCTTCTTGCATGGTGATTTGCAAGAAGAGGTCTATATGGAGTAGCCACCAGGTTATGTGCATGCTGTTCATCCTGAGTTTGTTTGCAGGTTGAAGAAAGCTTTGTATGGCTTGAAGCAAGCACCTAGAGCATGGTCTGACAAGATAGGACAGTATCTTGTCACTATTGGCTTTCAGATTTCCAAGGCATATTTCTCACTTTATGTGAGGAAAACAGAGAAAGGTATTATGCTACTTGTCATTTATGTTGATGATGTGATCATGACAGGTGACAGTGATGAAGATATCCTTCATGTGAAAATGCTATTGAAGCAGAAGTTTGAGATGAAGGATTTGGGAGAGCTGCGTTATTTCTTGGGCATTGAGGTGATTAGATCACCAAGTGGGATACAGCTCTTGCAGAGGCAGTATGGATTGGACATGCTGTCCAAATATGGGATGACAGGCTGTAAGCCTATTTCAGTTCCTTTGGAGCAGAATGTGAAGCTGAGCACAGATGCAGGTGAGCTTCTAGAAGACCCTACTATGTACAGATGCATAGTAGGAAGTTTGATTTATATGACTATTACCAGGCCAGATTTGAGCTATGCTGTTGGATTGGTAAGTCAGTTTATGCAGGCTCCAAGGAAACCACATTTGGATGCGGCTAGACGCATACTCAGGTATGTGAAGTCCACATTGCAGTATGGACTATTTTATGAGACTGGGGTTCAGATACAGTTGCATGGATACACTGATGCTGATTGGGCTGGTAGTATTTCTGATAGACGATCTACCAGTGGATATGTGTTCTCTTTTGGGAGTGCTGCAGTCACTTGGAGCAGCAAGAAACAGCCTACAGTTGCCTTGTCGAGCACAGAGGCTGAGTACAGGGGTGCAGCAATGGCTGCATGTGAGGTAGCTTGGTTGCATAAGCTACTTTATGATATGCATCAGTCTACAGATGGGCCAGTTGTCATTTATTGTGACAACATGAGTAGTATACACTTGGCAAATAACCCAGTCTATCATGCTAGAACAAAGCACATTGAGGTGCACTATCACTATGTGCGAGAGAGGGTTTTACTAGGTCTTATTGATCTAGTTTATGTTAGCACAGAGGATCAGGTAGCTGATATATTCACGAAGGCATTGGGCGCAGAGAAGCTACGCAAGTTCAGAGACCTGCTTGGTGTGCAGGAATTGGGATTGAGCTCGAGGGGGAGTGTTGAGATATCGAGCTCCACTTGTGATACGCCAGGGTGACTGTTGTGTATTTATGTCACCGACGTGTCAGTTGCAGATGCGGTTGGTACACCGCCCATGAATAATAGCTACATGATAGCTATCCTTATCTATTCTAGTTCGTGGCTCAGTTAGTATGCCACCTTAGTTAGTTGAGTTTGGTTTTGAGACCCATATAGAGGGTTCTTCTATTTCTTTGTACTTGAGTTCTTTTGGCTTACACAACTAAGAAGAGGAAAACTGTTTTCAGCCTCCACCCTTGTGTGTCTTCCCCCATTGTGCAAGCAAGAAAGCTTCAAGCGAGACTCCTTCCTTCTCTCCCACAATCTTGACAAGAGGTTCCCAGATATGTATGCTTTTGGTGCAACAATATTATTTTCTCCCCAATATCTTCCACATGATCCAAAAGAACGAGAAAATAAGGTCAATGGTGGATATGCTATTACCAAAGTCTGCTAGTTCTATTTTAGATGCACAAGGATGCAAAAAAGAAATCTATGCACTAATTGATACACTATATTTTGGATGCGAGGGAATGAGTATGAAGGATACATGGCATGTGTTCTCCAACAATTCTAATTGGCAAGCAACGTATCCAAACTTGACAAGATTATGGCAAATTCTTTTATTTCTTCCTACTTCATCAGTAGCATGTGAACGAGGCTTCTCTAAGCAAAATATAATCAAAAGTGATCGCCGCCAATTATTGAAAGTGACAACTCTTGAGGCATTAATGAGAATTTCTCTTATTGGCCCTAACATTAAAAGCATTGAGTGGGCCTTAGTCTATGAGAAATGGGAGCTTTTGTAATTGTTGCTTGTCTTCGCCTTGTTTCTCTATTGTAGTGAACTTTACCATCGACTATGATACAACAATCTTTACTATTAGTTAAGGGGAGGTGGGGGGCGGGTGCCACGTGGCAGCCCCCCACCTCCCCACAATAAAAAGAAGAGAACGAAGGGGGCGGGTGCCACGCGTCCAGCACCCGCCCTCGCCCGCAAAGATCGCGCCCACGCCCGCCTGCAAAAAATGTGCTCGCCCCCGCCCAGAAAAATTGCGCCCCCAACACGTCCGCGACCTGTGACCTGCCCGCAACCTGCAATCACCGCCCGTGAATCTTCACACGATTGCCGCCTGCGATCTTTATGCCCCCGCCTACATTTTGAAATGCATGGACAAGCGCGTTGCCTTGCAGCCGTCATCTCGACAAGCTCGCCTTTGCCTTCGACCCCATCACCCCGCCTTCGAACTGCGCATTGCCGCTCCAGCATCCCAACTCCCTGGCCCTTTAAAGCTCTATATAAGGACTACTGTTTAGAAGGTCCTCCTTTGCACGCACGGTCAGCAGGAGAGGAAGGTATGTTCTTCTTCTTCTTCTGGAGTACCAGGATGCTATCACTCTCTCTCAGAGTCACACACACACACACACACACTCTCTCTCTCTCTCTCTCTCTCTCTCTCTCTCTCTCTCTCTCTCTCTCTCATCATTGCTTTTTTCCAATATAATAGAATGATATTTCTTAAAAGAATTTTTGTTGTTTTTTTTAATGTTTATCTCTCTCTCTATGTGTGTGTGTTTTGAATGTGTGTTATGTGATTAATTAATGTGCGTTAAGTGTTTTATTACATTGTTAAAGTGTATTATGTGTTTTAAGTGTGTTATTTATTAATGTGTATTATGTGTCTTAGTAAGGATGTGATAATATTATTATGTTTGTGTTGATATTATGTATTAATATGTGTATGTGTGGTATTATTTAATGTGTATTATGTTTTTAATATGAATGTGTGTTATTGATTTATGTATATTATATATATTAATATGAATGTATGTTAAGTGTGTTATTAGATAATGTGTGTAGTATGCGTGTTAATGTTTTTATGTTATGCGTTTTAATATCAGTGTGTTTTAATATTATGTATTAATATGTGTACACATGTCAATAATTAATGTGCATTATTACATTTCCAATGTGTATGATGCACTTAAATATATTTGTCGTTACTCTATAACATCATTTCCATTTTTCCATGCAGTTTTTGTACTTTTGCTTTGTCATCAACTCTACTCTTTCATCATCATCAATACTTCTCAGGTGCCTCTCTCTCTCTCTCTCTCTCTCTCTCTCTCTCTCTCTCTCTCTCTCTCTCTCTCTCTCTCTCTCTCTCTCTCTCTCTCTCTCTCTCTCTCTCTCTCTCTCTCTCTCTCTCTCTCTCTCTCTCTCTTTCTCATAAAGTTAATTATAAAGTTGAAATTGTAGCACTTTGATCATATGTCTCATGTATGCACAATGATCATTTAAGTATTCATGTAGGCATCTCTCTCTCTCTCTCTCTCTCTCTCTCTCTCTCTCTCTCTCTCTCTCTCTCTCTCTCTCTCTCTCTCTCTCTCTCTCTCTCTCTCTCTCTCTCTCTCTCTCTCTCTCATAAAGTTAATTAGAAAGTTGAAATTGTAGCACTTTGATCATATGTCTCATGTATGCACAATGATCATTTAAGTATTCATGTAGGCATCTCTCTCTCTCTCTCTCTCTCTCTCTCTCTCTCTCTCTCTCTCTCTCTCTCTCTCTCTCTCTCTCTCTCTCTCTCTCTCTCTCTCTCTCTCTCTCTCTCTCTCTCTCTCTCTCTCTCTCTCTCTCTCTCTCATAAAGTTAATTATAAAGTTGAAATTGTAGCACTTTGATCATATGTCTCATGTATGCACAATGATCATTTAAGTATTCATGTAGGCATCTCTCTCTCTCTCTCTCTCTCTCTCTCTCTCTCTCTCTCTCTCTCTCTCTCTCTCTCTCTCTCTCTCTCTCTCTCTCTCTCTCTCTCTCTCTCTCTCTCTCTCTCTCTCTCTCTCTCTCTCTCTCTCTCTCTCTCTCAAAGTTATAAAAGTTAAAATTTAAATATTTTAATTTATTGCATGTTTAATTTTTTAATGTATGCATGTCATGTCTTTTGATATGAAAGTGTGTTAATATTATTTCTTAATGTGTTTATGTGTGTTATTAATTAATGTGTTATGTGTATTATTACATTGTTAAGATGTATTACGTGTTTTAAGTGTGTTATTAACTAATGTGTGTTATGTGTTTTAGTATAAATGTGTGATAACATTATTATGTTTGTGTTAATAGTATGTATTCATATGTATATATGTGCTAATAATTAATGTGTATTATGCATTTAAATATGAATGTGTGTTATTAAATAATGTGTATTATGCGTGTTATTAATGTATGCATGTCATGTCTTTTGATATGAAAGTGTGTTAATATTATTTCTTAATGTGTTTATGTGTGTTATTAATTAATGTGTTATGTGTGTCATTACATTGTTAAGGTGTATTACGTGTTTTAAGTGTGCTATTAATTAATGTGTGTACGTGTTTTAGTATAAATGTGTGATAACATTATTATGTTTGTGTTAATAGTATGTATTCATACGTATATATGTGCTATTAATTAATGTGTATTATGCATTTAATATGAATGTGTGTTAAGTGTGTTGTGGAGAGGATGTGTGATAATATTGTTATGTTTGTGTTAATGTTATGTATTGATATGTGTATGTGTGCTATTAATTAATGTGTATTATGTGTTGTCTAAAAGTTACAAAGTTGAAATTTAAATATTGTAATTTATTGCATGTAAAATGTTTTTCTTTATCGATATATACACTTTGTCTTTCTCAAATACCTGTGGATATTCATGGTTTAATATAGAGTTAAAGATGTGTTAATGTTGATGAATAAAGTAATTAGATTGTTTATTAAAACTTAAAAAACTTAATATTTTGTTTATTTAAGTTTTAATTAATGCTTGAATACTTTAATAGTTCAATGCTTTTATGATGTCCCTCATGTGTGTATGGATATTCATGCTTTGATGTGGAGAAAAAGATGTGTCAAATATTTTCTCGGCATAGTCTCATTGTGTCTCTCTCATGTATGCATAAATATTGTAATACTTTGGTGCACCTAGGTCATGAAAGTATTCAATTACTTTTTAAAAATGTTCTGTCTCTCTCTCTCTCTCTCTCTCTCTCTCTCTCTCTCTCTCTCTCTCTCTCTCTCTCTCTCTCTCTCTCTCTCTCTCTCTCTCTCTCTCTCTCTCTCTCTCTCTCTCTCTCTCTCTCTCTCTCTCTCTCATCTCTTAATACTTTGTGTAACCATGGCAATATGGAGCATGTTGAAACATCTGATGCAAGAAACAATGTCCGTGTACCAGACATTGTTTTGTGTACTCCCAATGCACGAATGAATGTGTGTAAAGTCAAAGACATGGCTAGGAGGAAGTCAGTAGGGCGTGCCCTCAGACATGTCAAAGGGCACAACACTTCCATCGTATCCCTAAAGCTCATGCATCGGTTGGATACAATTGAGAAGCAAATCAAGAGTTTAAACAAATGTCAAAGACCTTCGAACTCCTTCTATCAAAACTTTGGTGATCGCCTTCAAAGGATCGAAAAAATCCTGGCAGAAAAATATGAATGAGGCTTGGCTGATGGGATAATTTTGCAAGATGAGATAGATGAAATAAAGGGCTATATAGGAGAAATCTATGAGTTGGTTCACAAGCACTGGCCACGGTGTGCTTTGGAAGACCATGCAAAAAAGCTGCGAGACCTTGCTAAGAGCAATGATCATATAGAGGATGAAGTGTGTGAATTATTGGCTCAAAAGAATGCAAGCGTGCTTACACCTGAGAGCATTTGCCTCGATATGCATGTCACATCTCTAAAAGTTTGCCTCAATAGATTATCTGCAATGTTGAACCTATTGAATCATCGCATGAGTTCATCATCCAATGCATAGTTCTCTTAGCATATCTAAGGATTTCAATAACTTTTTGACAGATCCTCCGATAGATATGTTATTCTATTGTTGGGTTTGAGAATTTTCATGTGATTTGGACTTTTGTATCCCCCATGATAATGACATAATATGCTCTTTCAATTTATATTCTTGCATATCTAAGATTATATTGTTGCTTAGTGATGTTATAATCCTCAAATTTTATATTGAAATAGTGTTTAGAACAAATTTATCTTGAGGTATATCTTTGCCAAAGTCTTCCCTAAGAGATAGGAAGAAATTTTAGTACGCCTAGGTCATAAAAGTATGCAATTACTTTAAAAAAATGTTCTCTCTCTCTCTCTCTCTCTCTCTCTCTCTCTCTCTCTCTCTCTCTCTCTCTCTCTCTCTCTCTCTCTCTCTCTCTCTCTCTCTCTCTCTCTCTCTCTCTCTCTCTCTCTCTCTCTCTCTCTCTCTCTCTCTAAAAATACGTTGTATAACGATGACCATATGGAGTGTGCTGAAACATCTAATGCAAGAAACAATGTTCCTATACCAGACATCGTTTCGTGCGTTCTCAATGCACGGATGAATGTCCGTAAAATCTAAGACATGACAAGGACGAAGTCAGTTTGATGTGCCCTCAAACATGTTGTTAACCCTCAAACGAACGAAGGTGGAAAATCCAGAAAAGCTAAAGCAAAAGACAAAGACAAAGGCCAAGGCAAAGAGAAACGGAAGACAAAGACGCACAAGGAGAAGAGTCCTAAATAAGGGAGAAAGGCGTACAAGGAAAAGCGCAAGTCAAAACTTTTGTAAAAGAGCACAAGCACATCATGGTTTAATTCAAGGAGCGCCGGGCTCTCACCCGTGCAATTTGTAAATGTAGACGGGCGGCGGAAAGGAAGCTAGGAAGATAGAAGGACAATGGGAAAAAGGGCCTAGCCGGCCATGTAAAAAAGGGGAAGAGGGGATGACTGCCCCAAAAGGGATTTAGGGTTTTGTATATAAAGTTGAAAAGTGAATGAGAAGCTCATTCTTGTGTGTGGCAAAAAGTGGCTCTCTTCTTCTTCTTCTTCTTCTTCTTCTTCTTCTTCTTCTTGCTTGAGCTTGTGCTTAAGAGAGGGGGTGTGAGAGTGTGAGGGAGTGAGTGTGTGAGGGTGAGGGACCGTGGGGTGGAGAAGATCTCCATCTTCTTCTCTTCTCTTCTGTTCTCTTCTCTTGCTCGCGGTGATGGAGCTTGGAGCATGGAGCTTGAGGATGAGCTTGCTTGAATCTTGCACTTGAATCATGGAGCTACCGGAGTGCACAGGAGAGGAGGTAACTCGAACGGCATGGAGGTAAGCTCACTACACCTGTAGATATGGATGGCGCATCGGCTATGTGAGAGGTAGCCATTGGTGCTCGGCTTGGAACGCTTGAAACAATAAGTGGTCTGTGGGTCTTGGCGGTTGAGCAAAAGCTCCTACATTTTGGTTCCGTTGACGGGGCCAACAGATTCAAGCCTTGAGCGCTTGCACGCTTCGAATTGAGCGTCAAAGTAAGGGTTTTCCCCAAACCGGTGCTTGAGATAGGTAGGAAGTGAGGGGCTTAAAGATGGTATTCGATCTCCTTGACAAGTAGGTTTTTTGCTTTTTTGAGATTTATGTTGTGAGATGGAGTAGTGTAGGTATTTACTTTGTGAATTGGATGCATTAGAGTAGGAGAAAACAAAGAAAAGAGAAGAAAATGAGCATTAGGGTTTACTGTTACAAAACAGGGTAAAACAGGGCAAAAATCGTGTTAAAAATTGTGAAAAACTCGCTTTTGATGCCTAAGATCGGCAAGTGAGTGATTGGGGGCATCAACACCATACTCAGGAAGGGGCATAAGAGCCAAGAGGCCAAGGGAGAGCTCATTTGTGACCGTTTCAATGAGAGAGAGAGAGAGACCCATCGCACGATTCGCTCCGATCTCGCCAGCGACGAGCCTACTACTCTATTCAGGTATATGAATCCCTTCCCCTATCCCCCTAGATAGGATCTGGAGGTTTATGCTTGCTATGAGTGATTAAATCGCAAGAATCGAGTGAAATCGAACTCTCGCTGTCGACGTCACGCCGCATTCGGCCCGTCCGAGCGGTCGCTTCTAGGCTGAGTCCCAGAATCGGCCCTCGGCCCTCTTTTGCTCGGCGCACTCGACCCGAAACCCTAATCGGCCCTCGGCCCTCTTTCGCTCGGCCCACTCGGCTTGAAACCCTAATTGGCCCTTGGCCCAGACCTACTCGGCCCGTCCGAGTCGACCATTCGGACCATCGACCAATTCGGCCCTCGGCCATGTGTCATATTCAGCCCTCGGCCCAAGTGCCTTGGCCCGTCCGAGTGACCTCGTCCGAATTGACCATTCGGCCCATCCGAGTCTACCCTGTCCGAGTCACGAATTCGGCCTTCGGCCCATGTACCTCGGCCCGTCACTCGAACCCTGCAATTCGGACCAGTTGGGCCGAGTGAAAATTTTTATCAAATTCTCAGAAATTTGACCTGACCCAGCTAGAGCTCAGCAGTGCAAACTGTCGAAAGTCCCTCTGACGCTCAGGACTTGATTCTGGCACACGGGATGGACGAAATCGTAGGGAGCAACCACTTAGCAGCTTGAAGTAGGTAGCATTGAGACCCAGAGTCCTAGAAGCAAAGCGTTGAGTAGTTAAAATCTAATTGGCCAAAAATAAACGAGGCAACATATTAGAAAAACTCTGAACCACGAAATTGACCCCAAAGGCTACGTAGAGCTAAAGGCACATCACAGATCCATCACTGGGCTGAAACTTAGAGCAAGTAGTTCAAAATTTGGCTAAATGGTCCTCCAAATTGCACATGGTGTTTACCATAACGGCCCTACGGGTCGGGGGACTAGGCCCCCCCCCAGATCCCCGCAGAGGGGGCTCTGCCCCCTCCGCACCTCCCCCAAGTAGGTTGGAGAGAAAACGCGCGCCGTGACAGGTCCTCCAAATTAGACCCTAGTGTAGTAATGGCTCTACACGAACATGGATTCTCACTGACAAAAGAGCAACCAAAAGCCCATACCCAAATCGAGAGAAACAGAGACCCTAGAACCTCAATGGGCCAATCTAGCCAACAAGAGCAAAAAGGCCACACTGTAAAAACACATACGTGTTGCATTTGGACTGCATCTAGTCAAAGCAGAAAGCAACAACATCAAGCTACAATAGCGAGGATGACTAGATATGACAGTCCTGACAATAGATACTCCTTGAATAGCACTGCACTGACGATCCAAGACATCAGTGGAGAATCCACATCCGGTCGTGCAGTTGGGACTCAAGGGCATTTGTCAGAAGGCTTAAATTTACAAGCCAAGACCCAAAAGATGAAGGCATAGTACCACCTGCTTATCTTAGGGTCAAACTCACTGCAAAAAGATAGCATACTATCGATGCTCTGATTGATAAAGGAGCAGATTTTAATGTCTTGACCTATGAGGCATGGACCCTACTAGGCCAACTAGAGCTGACACCGACTAATGCAACTCTTAGCCCTTATGGGGGGCCTCCATAAGCACTCATAGGGAAGTGCAATATCCTTGCAACAATTGAAACTGTAAGCTTGCCTATCCTGTTTCATGTTCCTCCAAATAGTGCTAAATATGGTAAGGAAACCCTCCAAGGAAGACCCTTCAAAAGGGCGACCAAATGTGAGGCTGACTATGTAGCACAAAGGATACACCTGACACTACCGGGTGTGAGGATAGTCACAACCTTTAGCAAGGGTGACCTCATCGAGCCTCAAGGAAAAGGCAAGGAAGGTACTGACGTAACAGTCAAGCCTACTAATGAGAGCAAGGACTTGTTGGAAGAGTTGATATAAGCACAGGTCGAACAACGAGAACCAGTGAGTGAGGCCATGCTTGAAACAAGAAGGTCAAGAGACAATGCCAAGGATGGGCTTTGGACTTACAAAGATCGTAGAAGACCCCAAAAGAAGCCTAAGTCTTATGGACGAAGGCATCGATGGAGGGTCAACACAACGCCGCGATGGGTATCCAAAGCGTTGCTACATGCTCAAGGGTATTACGCATGTAACCGATGGATTTGGGTACCAAAATCCCCTGCTAAACCATCTCTATCAGCTGAAGGCAAGATTGCATCAAAAGCAACGAAGCACAGGAGGAAATCTAAGAGAAACTCTAGGTCTCGAGGTAAGAAACCATACATGAGTGTTCAAAAGAAAGAGCCTCAGCCTAGCATGCTTAATAAGCAGATGTCATATGTAGCCATTAAGCGTGCACAAAAGCCATTAGTGCCCAAAGAGCCTTTGATCTCCCAAGAGGATAACAAGCATCATAGGCACAACATTGATCATGGCAAGGCTGATCGCTCAACAAAGAAAATGGCACAATCATCTAATAGCCTCGAGAAAATCATTCAGCCAGTGCCAAGTCCACCTAAGAGTCCTAGATCTCCTACAACCTCTTTTTCCAAATAGACACAGGAAGCACAATAGCAGTCGTCAATGGTGGCTGCTCACTCCCAATCTCTATCTCCATCAAAGCTTCCAAATATCCAAGAGGGGGGACATGACACTAGCCGTAGCTCTCGGCCCAAGGATATGCCTGTGCAACCCAATGTGACCAGATTAACTCATGCTCGATCTACACAGATGAATGCTCAAAGGGCAAACCCGCTACCCATTTTTAATGGGTTAGTTAAGGAAGATGCGGAACTCCACATTAGGGAGTTTCAAAAGCTGATGTTTAACTGTCGCATTCAAGAAGAAGGACATTTAATGATGTTCTTCAACATGACTCTCAAAGGAAGAGCCGCTATATGGTATCATGGTTTAGAAGCCGGAACCATATTGAATATTGATTCATTTTATGGAGCTTTTCGAAGGGAGTTTGCCCCTGAAAGGGGTGGGCAATATTGGTTGCGTGTACTCAACGTGACCCGCCAAGAACCACACGAGGATATTCGTGCATATGCAAAGAAAATAAAAGAGGTTTTCCGTAAGTTGGACACCTCTATTCCTATCCCCGCAGCTGCCCAATTGCAATATTTCCTACATGGTTTGGACTTTAACATCCAATTGCAGTTGAGTAGTGTCCCCTTGGGGGATATAGATACTGCCATTACACGAGCACAAGAGGTGGAATCCCGACTACAAGCAGCCTATGCTTCTCGAGGCAATTCGAATATGGGTCTAGTATTGGGAAACAATATGGCGATGGCCAATGGCAGTAGTGGCCAAGGGATAGCGATGGCTAACCCTAATGGGAGAGGGAACATGATGCAGAATGTCCCTTTATTACTAGCTCCCCCTAGCATGTCGATGCCTACGGGCAGTCAAATGGCTCCAAATGGTGGAGGCCAGGCGGTCAATTCTAATACCATGCCTGTGGCTCAACAACCAGTGCCTAATCGAATTGTTAGGCCGATGGAATGACATGGTAATGACCAAGGCTATGAGTCGAGCGCTTCCAATGTTCTTGGCGAGGTTAAGGACATGATGAAGCATTATACTGACATGATTACGGAGCAGTATCAGCAAATAGCCATTGATGTCAACTTCCTTAAAAAACAACAAAATTTGATAGGAAATAGATACCCAGATGAGGGTGCACCTTCGAGGTTTAGCTGCAAATGGTGTGGTGGGCAACACTATCCAAGAAATTGCCCAAATGTTAAGTGCGACATCTGTGGAAAATCCGGCCATCTAGCAGCTACTTGCTGGAGTAAGATTAGTTCCCTCCAGCGAGGTAGTCGGCAACCAGGGCCTGTTAATCATCGTGTGCAAGGAAATGATTCCCAGCAAGAAGATGGGCCTAAACAAATACTTCAACGACCAAAGACTACAGTGGAGGAGCTACCCAGTGGTAGTGGGGTTAGTTTGATTGAGGCTGTACGTGTTAATGATGTTGAAACCTCTAATCTGCGAGCTGTCCTTACAAGAGGTCAAAAGGGTAGAGAGGCCGACAAGGATAAGCCTGTCGACGGAAACCCTAAACAAGGCGACAAAGGAACGCAAGTTTTGGATCCTGCCATGGAAGGGGACCTTTGAAGCCCGTGGAGAGTAAAGCCGATAAGGAACCACCAAAGAAGAAGGTGAAAGTTAAAAAAGAGGCAATAAAGCCGGTTCAGCGACCTAAAGAGCGGATGGTTTGGCGTGAAAAGCGAGCTCTATCGAACTATCATGAATTCGATTTGGCGAGCTCTCTTTGCGAAGTCAAGCCGGATGTGAATCTTTTACAGCTTATTAAGCTTTCCCCAGGAGTACGCAAGGAATTTAGGAAGATCCTACATACCGGGTATATCGTAGAACCTTTGGGTATTGCGCGAGTTGGTGATGACTGGTTCAAGCATGCTGAGAAGCATTGCCCAAGGGTTGCAGCCTATGTCGATGGGATATTAGTAGATTATGCCATTGTCGACACGGGATCATTTGTTAACATTATGAGTTCTGAACTGATGGAAAGGTTGGGCCTTGCGATCCAGAAAGATACCTCCACAATCCTCAAAATGGCAGATGATAGCTTGAGGCAGCGGGAAGGCTGCATTACTAAGGTCCATGTCACTGTTGCAAATGTAGAATGCATGTTGGACTTTAGGGTGATTCGTTTTGCAGGCCGTCCAAGTTACCAAGTATTACTCGGACGACCTTGGATCTTGCAAGCGGACTGCCAAGTAGATATACCTGTCGGTCGACTAATATTCGGCAGAGGTGCCCAGCATGTGGTGGTTACGCCTGATGATTCACGGCCAATCAAATTAGGTTCTATGCTCAGCACAGCAGAAAGGGAGGACTATGTGGTCTTGATTCAAGAATTCCGTGATATCTTTGCCTGGAGTTATGATGAACTGAGAGGCATTCCTCCTAGTCTTGCTGTTCATACAATTCCGTTGAAAGAGGGCAGTCATCCTGTACGACAAAAAGTAAGGCGTATGCCTTTCGAACTGAGGGACGGGCTGTTTGAAGAATTACAGAAGCTTCAAAAAGCGGGTTTGATTTTTCCTTTGCAACACACGGAATGGTGTTCGCCGGTTGTGATAAGAAAGAAGAATAATAATCAAATCCGATTATGTGTAGACTTTAGAGAGCTGAATAAGCACACAGTTAAGGACTACTACCCGTTGCCATTTATTGACCAGATTTTGGATCAATTAGCGGGTAGGGAGATATATTCATTTATGGATTGCTTTGCAGGATACAACCAAATGGCAATTGCAGAAGAGGACAAGTTGAAAACAACTTTTATCACTGTATTTGGTACTTTTGTGTACCATGTGATGGCCTTTGGTTTATGCAATGCGCCTGGTTCGTGGCAACGAACAGCAGATAAGACATTCGGTGACATATCCCCTGAAGAGTTGAAGGTGTTTATTGATGACTTAGGGGCCGCCACCGTGAGAGGAAGGCAGTTGATCATTTTAAGAAAATGCTTTGAGCGCTGTAGACAATTTTGCATCGCCCTAAACCCACGGAAGTGTTTTTTTGGAGTACCTTATGGGCTATTGCTGGGTCATGTGGTCAATTCAGTTGGAATTGTGACAGACCCCGAGAAGGTCAAAGTTATAGTTGCCATGGGTCCACCACGCACTCCGAAAGAACTTCATAGCTTTCTGTCTTCGGTTGGTTATTACCGTAGATTCATAAACGCCTTGGTAGAAAGGACGTTGCCGCTTACAAATTTATTGTCCTTTAGATGTTTGTTTGTATGGGGTGACCCTTGTAAGGTAGCATTCGAGGATGTGAAACAGGAGCTAGCAAGAGCTCCCATTTTGAAAGCACCTAAAAGAGGTGAGGTGTTCTATATATTCTCAGCAGCCACCATGTATAGTATCAGCTGCTGTTTAGCCCAAATTTGGGAAGAGAAGTGGTATCACCCGATTGCTTTTGCTAGTCGGAAGCTGGGGGTATCCGAAATCAATTATACCTACATGGAGAAGTTGTGTCTAGCGATGGTCTTTGGGACCAAGAAATTCAAGCATTATATTCTCTATGAGAAAGTCGTGCTTTATACGAAGGCGAAGGGACTTCGACTATTGATGAATAAGCTACAGCCGCCTGATCGTCTAGCGAAGTGGTTAATCACTTTGCAGGAATTTGATTATGAAATCAGGAGTAAGCCACCAAGGTTGCAAGGCATCGTGGAATGCCTTGTGGACTTTGGGGAGCCGAAAGAATCTGTGGCTGAAGGTAGTGACATGGAGTTGTTATTTAAAATAGATACGGCATCTATTCCCTCTTGGTACGCTGCAATAACACATTATTTATCGACGGGAGAGACGGGATCCGAATTATCTAAAGCTGAGAGAAGGAAAATTAAGCAGCAAGCGTTAAAGTTTGCCTTGATCGCAGGTACATTATATCGGCAAGGGGTTGATGACATCTATCGCCGATGTGTGATGCCTAACGAGGTGCCATTCATTTTGGAAGAGTGCCATGATTCCGCTTGCAGTGGCCATTTTGCTGGACGGCTTACAGCACAAAAGGCTTTAAGAGTAGGTTATTGGTGGCCTGCCATCTTCCAGGATGCATTTGCGTATGTTAAGAGATGCGATATTTGTCAACGACATGATAGTCGAGAGAATAGGAAACGACCACTCACCCCTATTATGGCGATACTTCCATTTGAGAAGTGGGGAATAGACTTTGTGGGTCCTATTACTTCGTCGTCGACTACGCAAAAGAGGTACATCATTGTAGCAACTGACTACTTCACAAAGTGGTCCGAAGCACGTGCAACAAGGAAAGATGATGCTAAAGAAACTGCTAGTTTCCTTTTAGAGCAGATAATATGCCGTTTTGGTCCGCCAAAAGAATTAGTGTCGGACCGGGAACCCATTTCCTGAATAAGGTGATCAAAGGTTTGACAGAGATGTGGCAAATCAAGCATAACAAGACAACCCCATATAACCCGCAAGCCAATGGGCAAGTTGAAAGCACCAACAAGCAGCTTGTAGGCATCCTGTCCAAAATTGTGTCGGAAAAGAAACGGGATTGGGATAAAAAGTTATACGTGGCAGTGTGGGCCTATAATACGACCTTCAAACAAGCCACTGGCCATACCCCGTTCAAGTTAGTATATGGGGAGGAGTGTGTCTTGCCTTTAGAGATTGAGCTGCCGACTATTCGGTTTGCCATCAATCATTCTTTGAGTGATGAAGACGCACTTTTTGAGCGCTTGACGACACTGGCACATTTAGATGAGCTTAAACTACAGAGCTTATTGCACCAAGAAGTGGCGAAGCGCCGAATGAAGCAGTTACACGACCTCAAGGCCAAGAAATACACCTTCAAGAAAGGACAGCTTGTTCTGTATTATGACGCACGACGTGAATTATTTCCAGGCAAGCTAGAGCCCAAATGGGACGGGCCCTATAGGATCGTTAGAATAGGAAAGAATAAGTCCACAGTTTTGTTAGCCGACCTTGAGGGGATAGAATTTAAAAATAAGGTTAATCTTAATAATATTAAACCTTATTATTTCTGATTGCACTAATACTATGACTGCCTTCCAGGTCTAGGAGAGATCGATCAAATATCTACAAGGAAATCGTGATAGAGGTTGATGGGTCGTCTGATCCCTTATTTAGAACATCCATATTTAGAACAGAGGTATCATCAGGGAAAGCTCATTTGGTGGAGCAAAGGATATAAGGTGACTGAGCAAGAAGGCGGGACATTTATTTGGGAAATCAAGGTCTTCTGCCATCACTGCCTACAAATTTTGACGAGCATCCCTGTTGAATTCAATGATGATGGAGGGATGGAGCCTACAGTCCACCCGTTGAATATGCTGAATTTCGATTACCATAATTACGAGTAGAGTTCAAGATGGCGGGATATGTAAACCCTTTATGGACGTACACCTTGTACTTTGATGGGGCGTCCAGGGGTGCATGCAAAAAAGGAAGTGTAGGAGTTGTCATCCGAGACCCCCGACGACGCATTGTCATGAAGTTAGCTGCTTATCTCGGGGTGAATTTTACCAATAATATGGCCGAATACAAAGCCCTAATTATGGGTTTGAATATTGCAAAGAAGGGTGGTATCCACCAGTTATTGGTGAAAGGGGACTCTCAGTTGGTTTTAAATCAACTCAATGGGACGTACATGGTGCGAAACCCCATCCTTTGCATGTACCATCATACTGCCATAGCCCTGCTAGACGAATTTGATAGAGTGTCTTTTTAGCTGATTCCACGAAACTGGAATCAATTTGCCGATTCATTGGCTAATTTTGCGTATGAAGAAGACCTCTTCTTTAATTGTGGCCCTTCCCGATATATCTATTGATGGTGAGACAGGACCTGGTCGTTTGTGGGGTATGCTTTCTAAACATGCCCTCTTTGGCAGACGATGGTTGATCTGGGTGATGCAGAGGTAAGCGAGACTCATCTGCCTTTATTATCTTGGACCCACAGACTGATTAGACGACATGTGATGTGAACACCTCTTGCGATATACGCAGGAGGGATGGGTCATAATCTAATGCACCTAGTTTAGGGCTTCAAGCCTCTGTTCCCCTGGGAATGGTATGCTTTGATGTCTATCATGGTTGTTTCCAGGTGGATCTTATGCGTAGTATTGTTGGATTTCATTAGGCCAAGAGAGCCGATTCAGTTTTGTCGTGAAGTGTTTTATTTCATTAGGCCAAGAGGGCCATTTCCCTGTCTAGTGCGGGTGCGTTTAATCGGGTTTTTGTTTTAAGTGTTGTGCTGGACAGGTTTCGTGATTCGTGGAATTTGGTGGAGCCTGGAGGAGCCTTTGCTGTGATGGAAGCTTCTTGTGGCCAATCTAGGTGACACCTCTCCTTTACGAGTACCTTTCTTTCCTGTTATATGTGTATTTGTACTTGTCGAGGGGATATATTTTTGTTGGGGACTGGCAACCAAGGCATGAAGTCCCAGGTTTAGGCTAAGTACGTTTGAGGGAGGTCGGAGTAGTCATTGCCTCCTGTAAAGACATTGTCAGGCCTCGAAATACCTGTTTTAGAAGGAAGTCCAGTGGCCCTGTTCTGCTAGCCTGCTAGGCAGCCATTCTAGGAGTTCTTGTTAGTAGTGAGGCAGTTAGAGAAGCCTGCCAGAAGATAATAATGATGATGCCAAGAAACCCTGAACATCCCAAAAGATGAATATAAATACGACGGTGTGTAAAAAGGGGTTCTAACCCCTATCAAAGAAAAGAAAAGGAATGAAAATGTATAGGCAGTTGATCATCGCCTTGCGAAGGCCTGGTAGGTTCCTGGGGACGAGTCAGACCCGGGGCCGATACCTTGTCTTCCTAGGGGTGGCTTCTTGCTGGAAAAAAAAAATATACCAAAACAAGGAAGGTTGGAGCGAAAATAAAAGTGAGCGTTAGAAAAGGATTAAGTGTCGCCTTGCGAGGGCTTGGTAGGTTCTTGGGTGCCGAGACAGGTCTTGAGACCGATGCCCTGTTCTCCTTGGGTCACTACGCTCAGCTCCCTCCTTTTTACATGCCCAAGTATGTTGATAAAATAAAAACCCTAAAAGAAGAACTGTACTGAAAGAAAATACTCCTTGATCAGGCTATAGGAGTCCTCGCCTTGTAGGAGCTCCTAGTTGTGTTGTCTTTAGTTGGTAAGTAGTTCAGACTACCATTTAGGGCAACCTCTTTGATAGGTTTTTCAGTTTGGCTGTGTTGGAGCAGTTGGTTAGTGACTCGCTTTGGATCTTCTATTAGATGATGCTAGGCCTACTCCTTGTGGATGTCATGCCTTGGTTCTGTCCAGGGGTAGGGAGAGCATTGTGCTGAGTTTTATTATATATTTATTTTGTATCAGTTTGATGCTTCTTTCGTTGTTTATGTGCAGATATGTTCGTGGATTCGACGGGCTGAGTCGCCCTATCCCATGGTCGCCAATGAGAGCAGAATTTTGGTGCCGGCAATTGCTTAAAAATAGCTAAAAAATATGAATATCAAGGGAAAAATATCCAATGTCAAAGGCGGCGGCTCGACCTAGGACGATTTTAAGCGTCAAAGTGCTCTAAGGACGCCCGGGCAACACTTGCGGATTTTTAGTAATTTTTCCATGCACCTTTGCCGGTCAGTGGAGCTATCAGTCAGTGCGGGATGCCGAGACGAGCTCGCAGAAATTTTCAGACTGCGATTTGGACATCGTATGCGCGAGAGGCGGGGAAAAGGCCAAAAGGCCGGTCAAGAATTGGGAGGGTGCCCAAAAAATGAGAAATGAGGGGGTGCCTTTGTGAAGGGGCACCCCCCCTTGGAAAAGTCGTGATGGAGGGGGGGCGGCGGCTGATCAGGCCGCCGAAAGAAACGGCGCCCCCCCCCCACAAATCAAGATGAGAGCTTCAATACAAGCCATGAATCCAAGCACAGCAGGGTGTTGCACTCCTTCCGCGCTCCGTATCGCTCCGGTCCACGCGAGGAATGGCAGCCTGTAGAGGGAGAGAGAAAATCAGTCTTTCTCTCTCCTCCCTCTCTCTCCTCTAAGAGGGAGTTCATGTGGGAAGAAGAAGGAACAAGAAAGAATGATGGAGGCTTGTCCGGCATGGATCGGATTGCTCCACGGGCTGGAAATGGTGACTTGTGATCGTCATGAGCATGAAGTGCTACTGATTTTCAGATTTGCAGCCATGGGCATGAAACCCGAAACACGCAAACAAGCGGTAATTCAATCTTTTCAAAGGAAATTTGAGATTTCATGGCTTTTGATTGATGAAATGTTGTTCATGTGGGCTAAAAATTGTTTATGTTGCTGTTTTCCATGAGCACTTGTTGATCATAATCAGAAAATTGGAAAAATATGCATCTTGTGGCTCAAAATAATACACTAAAACACGTAAAATATGGAAAATCAAGGGAAAATGATGTTTTTGGGCATAAAAATGGAAAAATGAATAGGAACACCAACTAAATTTTCATTTTTGCTGCAAGAAGGAACTAAGGGCCATAGCCCATAACCTATTTTGAATTTTCAGTAATTAAATAATGCAGGAAATAAGGGAAAATACAAGGAAAATAGAGAAAAATCACTAAAAATTGGGGAAATATGCATTTTGGGTGCGGAAAATTAATGATAATTAAGAACAATGTTTGTGAATGTTTGTGGGGACTGAAGCATGAGGATTTGCCTCAGTTCAACCCCACCTTCTTGTTCTAGTGTGTTTTTCTCGCTTTTTACACATAAAATGATGGCAAAATGCCCTATAAATCCATACCACAGTGCAACATTTGATCGATGGGAGGGTAGAGTGGTTAAAATGTGTCTAAATGCGAAGTAAAATGATGAAAAGATTGTTCTTTTGTTTGCATGCCATATAGGTCGGTGAATAATTATAAAATAAGAGCCTAGTAGCACGAGGGTTTCCTCGGTGCTAGGTATGTGCAGCGCCGCATGAGACCTGTAGTTGAAAATCATTGAAAGGATGTTTTCCACATGTGCACAATATTGATCTCATAACTGTTTGAGCACTTAGCATCCACAATATGCATAAATCATGGAAATGTTAAAAGGTATCAGAAATCCTGGATGCACAGCAATTGCTTTCATTAGGACCTTGACCCACGTTGAGTGAGAGACAGGACACCCTAAGCCATAGGCTAGTCGTGGGGTCTAGGGGAAAGAGACGTAAGGACAATGGTACATTCCTGTATATGATTAAATAGTACCTTGAGTGGATTTTGTGCGACATGTTTATATGTTGAGCGACACACTGAGGGGCCAATCCCCAAGGTATAGGAGAGTCACAGAGGGGTGGCGGCATTCAGCCGTTGGAGAACCCCCTATGTCTGTGCTTCGTGCCATTAGGCAATGTGTAAGGGACTCCCTCTGAGGAGTAGTGGGTGAGAGAAGAGTGGACTACAAATGACGTAACACAAACGCAAGATGTCTAGGAAGGCAATGTATGTGTTATCAACGCTCCTGGCCGCGAGGCCGTGGGGTTGTTGAGCGCGTGAGATAGAGGTCCGGCTAGTGCACGAGCCAGTGCCGGCCCGTTCTAGGTTCCATCAACTGACCAAGAAAAAGAGGAGAAAACAGCGAAAAAAACAACAGTTGCAGGTGGTTGTGGACCCCAAGCACATTGGGATGAAGAGTGCTAGAGAGTTGATGAATAAAGCATCGAGTCCATCCACCAATGAACCCATTGATGCCTCTCCTAATAGTGGTAAAACCTCAGACACATCTGTGTGCTCTGGAAAATCAAAGCAGTCATTACCATCAATGGCTGCTTGCAACACTCAATCCACCGACAATAGAACTTGCATTGACCAATCAAGAGTGGATATAACGCCGTCACAACAGGGTGACAAACCTATACTAGTCACACCCAAGGAGAGCCATGACGCAATAACGAAGCCTCAGGAGAAACATGGAAACCCCAAGAGCATAAGAAATCCTAGCATTGGCAAAACTTGCGCGTCTAGGCCTGAGCCCCCAACTACGCTAAAGCCCAGGCAAACTCCTAGAACCTTGCATGAGATAGCAACCAAGCAAGCCCTCGTTGAACATAGAAGTATCACAAAGTGCTTAACTGAGTTGGATGCTAAGCTCAAAGTGTTCACACATGTCTATGTCCTAGCAGATATGCACGCATTCCCTAAAGAGCAGCTCGAAGAATACTTGCCATTCCCTTATCTTGGAAAGAGCAAGAACATCTTGATGAGCACTATAACAGGCTCCTGTATGACACATGCGACTCATCTCTGGCGAAGAAGCCGACAAACTGCGCTTAACTGTCACATTCAATGATGCACTCTGCCAACCAAATCTCTTAGAGATAGAGCAACTAAAACGACTATCAGAGGGCCGAAGTCAATTTGAACAGCGTTGGTGTGAAAACCGTGTTGCAATGGCCAAACTAGGAGCCCAGATCATGACAGTCTCAGAGGAGCAATTGGCCAAATGGCGGTCTCAAAGAGACCCAACCTATGTGGCACCAACTTCCCTTCGAGTGCTGACTACCATTCGAGATACGGACTTAGCTAAACCTAGCCAAGAGAACTCTCTGTTTGATAAGGTTCTCACTGAGGAGGAATTACATGTTGCCAATAGACTCGGACAAGGTTCCATGCTACTCGATGTTGCAAAATATCTATCGGTATTGAGTAAGGTGCCACAAGTACTGGATGCGTGTGCCACGCTCTAGTACAATCCAGAGTTCTACAATTGGCTTTTATCCTCATGAAGTGACATGGATTCATGGATATGTATGTAAATGAGCAATGACTTTTGTGACCCTGTATAGACACTATCAACACACACAAGCAATAATAGTCAAGCGCAGGGAGAAGAGTTGGGGTCAACAGGCTAAGCTCGTCAGGTCCTTCTCCACCACATATTTAGAAGTTTTGTGACCATTTCCACCTCTGGGCAGAGGGCATGCACCCCTCATTACCACCATAGGAAGCCCTGACCAACATCCCTAATGGTGTAGACAGGGTGCAGTCCCTTTCTATACATCTTTTTCCCTTTCCGGTCTATCCTTCCGAGGATGAGCCCTGCCCCAATCCATGACCACCAGTCTGCGTAACTTAGCATGAGCCAAGATTTGCTAAGGGCTGGAGGCTAAATGAACATCATCGTGGGGGCCATCCCTCTACAACAAGCACTGCATGCCTCACCCCTCCCCTTCTCGTCATATGCGCTTGATAACCCACACTATAATCCCTTACATGCAAATGGTTTTATCCTGTATCAAGGCCTAATCCTTGGTTCGCATCTTGCACATCCCCCTACGAGGAAGACATGGAGCACCTAGGGCAGCTGGCCTGCAAAGACGCTCTCCGCTGTCGACGGAAACTTGTAGCACATGCCCCTTCGTCGATGCGCTACGTGCCTACCCTCAAAAGTTATGCAAAGAAACGAGTCCCAAGCGACACCGCCCCGGACGTAGGCCGAAGAATCCCCAGGTCAAGGGAGTAGAAGCTCAAAGAAGCACACAAGGTGTGGCAACACCGGTTGTGCAAGCCCCCAACAAGCGCTCGGGCACCAGATACTCAAAGGCTGAAAGGGTAGCTCGAGACAAGGAAGAATTCGATGCATTGTTCAAAAGCATCTTGGAAACGGTCGCGGCCAGAGACTACACCATTCAGGTCCCGACCGACATCTTCCCTGCCCAACCTCACAGGAGCCCCTCACCAGCAGAGCCTCAGTTGCCTAACCACCCAGACTCACCCCGCCTTTTGGAAATCGAGTAGCCCCTATGATATACAAGCAACTTAACAAGCCATCCTGCCATAAATTTTTGTCTTTTAATGATTAAAGGGGCAGGCTCCCCACTTGTACACACTTCCTTTACCTATCATTAATATATGCCACATCTTTAACAAGCACTGGAATAGGCATTGCAATCAGCATCATAGCATTTTGAAAAGTTATATCTTGACATGATTGCATTTGTTCGTCATACTTGACGCATGCGACTTGCATATACTCTCATGAAGTGACAAGTGGATGCAGGATGACACAGGTCTTCGTGCAAACGTGTTCAATGCCCAAGTCACCACAAGGCCACCAACCGCATAAAGAACCGCAACAACGCCACGCTGCCGAATGGGTAAAATCACCCTTGCGAGTGCCCACATCGTACAAACCAAAGCATAGTCATGGGCTAGGCTCTCTTCTTGGGTCAAGCTCTATAGTGAGCTCATGACAGTTGTTACCTCAATCGTACCAACAACGCAACAATGGCTTCTCTAACAACGAGGCTAGGGCACAATCATCATTGTCATATCCATGTCATGAGCCTTCGAAGCTTGACATTTCCCAACCCATTAAAAGGCTGATAGCCTCAACATATTGCAATGGTTGTACTCAGGCAAGGCCAAAAAAAAAAAGCACCCACGATCACAGCACCGCACCTAGGGGTCCTTAAAATAGGTGCGTCCACCCAGTGACCTTGGTCGGCTGGCTCCGCCCCTAGTCCCCTAGCCCCCTAGCATCACCCACAATAGTTCAGGGCACATCAAGGGCAGGACAGACCTAGGGAGCGTGCCTCGCCTATGGTTAGACCTATCACCCTGACCCATTCACACAATTCCATCTTGCACTCTGCCTTAATACCATTGCAATCAATTGTGGTAAGCACTGCATGAATGGCCATGAAAAGTACATTGTCCTCATCGCACAGGCCCAATGTCTACCAGCTACCGATAGTGCAATATCCCTGTGTTCTATTATGTTACGTCATGCAATCACAATGCACAGGATGTCGCATACACCTTCACGTGTACTTCTTCCCACCATGGACGACTTTGCTTCATCCACACGTCGTTATGAGAAACCAGCCCGCAATCTTCTACCTACGTAATATCTAAGTATACACAAGCACTCACATAATATCTGCACCGCAGTATATACACAGTTTGGATCCTCAAGTGTAGGACAATACTCTCAGCTTGCTTAGAGTTCAACCTGTCTCCCAAACTAATTAAACTATGTCTTGTGCACGATAAAGAAGACTAGCACTACCCCTAGGGAAAAACCACCTATGAGAAGTTTTCAATTGCAGGTCTTGAAGACTCCACCGAAGGTGTCGTTCGCTCTTCATCAACACTCAACTCTGAATTCCTATCCTTATCACCCTATAAGCCTGCCAAGAATCATCATGAACAGAATCCCCAACAAACCGCCACTTGTACTCCATCAGTGCAACCCCCCCCCCCAAAGAACAAGCCCTACCACCAACTTCCATTGCCCTACCACCTACCACTTAACCCACCAACGTGCCCCCAACGACCTTCCTCCCCACCACTACTAACACTCCGCCATGGCAACCACAGACGTCCTTGACCCCACCTCTTCAGTGCATGCTAATACTTGCTACCTACGATGGTGAGTGCCATGGGACTGGCACTCGTCTAGGAGGGGGGTAATGTTAACCCTCAAATGAACGAAGATGGAAAATCCGGAAAAGCTAAAGCAGAAGACAAAGACAAAGGCCAAGGCAAAGAGAAACAGAAGACAAAGACGCACAAGGAGAAGAGTTCTAAATAAGGGAGAAAGGCGCACAAGGAAAAGTGCAAGTCAAAACTTTTGTAAAAGAGCGCAAGCGCATCATGGTTTAATTCAAGGAGCGTCGGGCTCTCCCCCGTGCAATTTGTAAATGTAGATGGGCGGCGGAAAGGAAGCTAGGAAGATAGAAGGACAATGGGAAAAAGGGCCTAGGCTACGTCCGGCTATGTAAAAAAGGGGAAGAGGGGATGACTGCCCCAAAAGGAATTTAGGGTTTTGTATATAAAGTTGAAAAGTGAATGAGAAGCTCATTCTTGTGTGTGGCAAAATGTGGCTCTCCTCTTCTTCTTCTTCTTCTTCTTCTTCTTCTTACTTGCTTGAGCTTGTGCTTGAGAGAGGGGGTGTGAAAGTGTGAGGGAGTGAGTGTGTGAGGGTGAGGGACCGTGGGGTGGAGAAGCTCTCCATCTTCTTCTCCTCTCTTCTCTTCTCTTCTCTTCTCTTGCTCGCGATGATGGAGCTTGGAGCGTGGAGCTTGAGGATGAGCTTGCTTGAAGCTTGCACTTGAATCGTGGAGCTACCGGAGTGCACGGGAGAGGAGGAAACTCGAACGGCATGGAGGTAAGCTCACTACACCCGTAGATATGGATGGCGCATCGTCTATGTGAGAGGTAGCCATTGGTGCTCGGCTTGGAACGCTTGAAACAATAAGCGGTCCGTGGGTCTTGGCGGTTGAGCGAAAGCTCCTACACATGTCAAATGACACAACAATTGTGTTGTATCCCTAAAGCTCATGCATCGGTTAGATACAATTAAGAAGAAAATGAAGAGTTTAATCAAACTTCAAAGAGCTTCAATCTCCTTTTTTCAGAACTTTGGTGTGAATCGTCATACGAGATCATCGTCCAATGCATAGTTCTCTTAACATATCTAATTCCTTCATGAATTTTTGGACAAATCCTCCAATAGATATGTCATTCTATTGCTGGGTTTGAGAAATTTCATGTGATTTGGACTTATGTATCCCTCACGACAATGATGTAATATGCTATTTCAATTTATATTCTTGCCTATGTGAGATTACATTGTTCCCTATGTGAAATTATAATCTTTATCATAGTATAGACTATAATAATGTTTCAAAAAACTTCGCATTTGTAAATACTAATATCAAAGTACATTTTTCTTTTTATCTCTGTTCTTTCTCGACAATGGTACTTCCAACACATTCTGTGCCTAGAGATCGTGTATTACATGCACGTAGGGAAATGCTCAAAATTACTAGACATAAATGTAGGCATGTTGCAAGAGTTAGGACTGAATTACATGTTCGTGACCATGGAAGAGATATGCATGAACAACATCGTGCAAATGGAAACAATATGGATGTTCAAATCCCAAATCAGCTATATCAAACCAATCAATTTCGCGCTGCATCTTGCTCTGCTACTCATGATTTGGTATCCTTTCACGTTCAGATGTCTACCACAACTCGACAATACAATCCTAATGGTGGCTTGAGTGTGTGTAGGCAAATGCTTAATGTTACGAGAGCTGAACGTAGGCACATGGCAAGAGTTAGAACAGAATTACAACTTACTAGACATAAACGTAGGCACATTGCAAGAGTTAGGACTGAATTACATATTCGTGACCATGCAAGAGATATGCATGAACAACATCATGCAAATGGAAACAATATGGATGTTCAAATCCCATCAACTATATCAAACCAATCAATTTCATGCTGCATCTTGCTCTGCTGCTCATGATTTGGTATCCTTTCACGTTCAGATGTCTACCACAACTCGACAATACAATCCTAATGGTGGCTTGAGTGTGTGTAGGCAAATGCCTAATGTTATGAGAGCTGAACGTAGGCACATGGCAAGAGTTAGAACAGAATTACAACTTACTAGACATAAACGTAGGCACGTTGCAAGAGTTAGGACTGAGTTACATGTTTGTGACCATGCAAGAGATATGCATGAACAACATCATGCAAATGGAAACAATATGGATGTTCAAATCCCAAATCAACTATATCAAACCAATCAATTTCACGCTGCATCTTGCTCTGCTGCTCATGATTTGGTATCCTTTCACGTTCAGATGTCTACCACAACTCGACAATACAATCCTAATGGTGGCTTGAGTGTGCGTAGGCAAATGCTTAATGTTACGAGAGCTGAACGTAGGCACATGGCAAGAGTTAGAATAGAATTACAACAACTGCATCATGCTACCATAGATAGAGATAAACACAATGGCATCCAAGCTACAAGTGTCCAAATGCCAGTTGCACCATTGTTGCCATTGGAAGTTCAACCACCTCCTATTCGTCAAGAAGACAATGCAACTATCCACAATATAGATGTTGAGATGTTGGATAACCATGAATTGCTACCCTTCGGAGTGGGGGTACATAGCACAAGTCGACAAAGAAATGGAAACACAAATAATCTAGATGGTGGATTAAGAAATTGTAGGCAAATGCTTGATGCTACTAGAGCTGAATGTAGACACAGGGCAAGAGCAAGAACGCAATTACAACAAATGCATCGCACTACAACAAATACAATTGATATAAGTGCTCAAATGCCTGGTGCACCATTACTGTCCTTAGATGTTCAATTGCCTCACGTTATTCAAGAAGAGAATGAAGCTATTCATAATGCAAATGCAAGTACTGAGATGGTACATGGCCAATACATGATTCAAGCTCCTATATTTCTACCTCAAAATAGTGGATTTTGTTCAATTCTCCATGACATGCCACCTAATTTGGATATTCATCCATCAGCAACAATTTTTCTCTTTCAAAATCCAAATTTGCATGTAATTGATACCCTTTGCAAGGTTTGTCACCATTGCATGGCTAAGTTGTGGCACGGTGAAACTAAAACAATGTGTACAACTTCGATTGGAAAGCATTGCTGTAGAGAAGGGAAATTAATTTTACCACCTCTACAGCATCCACCACAACCTCTATGTAATTTTCTTGATGGCACACATCCACAAAGTAGAGAGTTCAAAAAAAATATACGTGTTTATAATAGCGCATTGGCTTTTGTTTCAATGGGTGCAAAAATTGATGAGCTTTTGCCTCAAATTGGAAATGGTTATACTTTTCGAGTTCGTGGATCAATATATCACCGAATAGGTTCCCTATTGCCAAGTGAGGATGGACAACAAATACCAAAGTTTGCACAACTTTATATTTATGACACTGATCATGAGTTATTGAATCGCATGGGGGTTTTACTTGGGCTTTTGCCAGACTTACTACAAGAGCTTCAACAAATGATGCATGATCACAATGCTTACGCACATGCCTTTATAGCAGTTGGTGCAAGCTTGCAACGCAATCCATTAGTAGAAATAAGAATGTCCATTTTTCAAAATCGATCCACCTCTAGACAATATTCAGTTCCCACTGCAAGTGAGCTTGCTACGATCATGCCTAGACAAGGTGATGATGATACACTTGATCATCTAGCATTCAAGTGTGCACACGACAAGGCCATTTGATTTATATTTCTAACTTACACAAGGAATATATGCCACTATTATATGTTCTTCTTTTTCCAAATGGAGGGGATGGATGGCATACTAAAGTTCCATATGCATTTATGGATGCTCATATTAATGCCAGTAATCTTGCAAATAAAGATTGTGTCACTCAAATGCAGTATTACGCTTTTCGACTTCAGATTCGAGATGATACTAATGCATGTCTTTTGCGTGGTGGTCGCTTGCTACAACAATACATTGTTGATGCTTGTTGTAGCATTGAACAATGTAGATTGGCTTGGTGACGTCGTAATCAAGCAACATTGCGAGTTGAAATGTATAGGGGATTGGCTGATATGGTCAATGGTTCAGATGTAGTTGATACTAATATCGCTAGGATTGGTGTGGGCAAGAGAATAGTATTGCCATCTAGCTTTACAGGTGGACCAAGATTCATGTACCAATTATATCAAGATGTTATGGCAATTGTGCGTAGCAAATGGAAACCTGATTTGTTTATCACCATGACATGCAATCCTAAGTGGTCTAAAATTACATATGCTTTGTTGCTTGGGCAAACTGCACATGATCGACCAGATTAACTGCTAGAGTTTTTCATTTGAAACACAAGGACATGATGCAGTCGATAGTGAAAAAGGAGTTGTTTGGTAAAGTTGTTGGATATGTGTCCGTCATAGAATTCCAAAAGAGAGGCTTGCCTCATTCACATACGCTCTTGATATTAGAACCACGCTTTAAGCCACTAGAAGCACGTCATAATGATAGACTGGTGTGCGCTGAGCTACCTGATAAGGAAAGGTTTTCGGATTTGTATCGAATTATTACTAAATGTAACATACATGGTCCCTGTGGTGAGTTCAATCCAAAAAGTGCTTGCATGGTGGATGGAAAGTGTATAAAGGATTATCCAAAAAAGTTTATACATACAACTACAATTGATAAAACTGGTTATCCTTTATATAGACATCGAGAGGATGGAAGGACTCATAATGCTAATGGTAACCTCTTGGATAACCGATGGATAGTGCCTTACAATCCTTATTTGAGTTCCAAGTATAGTACTCACATAAATGTTGAGGTTTGCTCAACAATTGCAACTGTCAAATATTTGTATAAATATGTATATAAGGGCCATGATCGAGCAATTCTAAATTCCCTTGACCTTGGTGGAGGTATTCCTCCTCATATCTTGCTGCTCAAAGTAAATGCTCCAATAATATTGCTCAGGAACTTGAATCCTTCTAAAGGTTTATGCAATGGTACTAGGCTGGTATGCAAGGCTTTCAATAATAAGGTCATTGATGCATATATAATTACAGGGACCAATATTGGTGACAGATTTTTTATCCCGAGGATAACTTTCATCCCAACTACACTGGAACTTTCTTTCTCAATGAAACGCTTGCAATTCCCAGTCCGTTTGGCATTTGCAATGCCAATCAACAAATCTCAAGGCCAAACGTTATCGTGTTTGGGGATATATCCAAAAACCCTAGTCTTTACTCATGGTCAACTCTATGTTGCTTTCTCAAGAGTAAAGTCTCTGGACAGATTGAAAGTCTTGATTGATGAGAAAGAGGACATGGTAAATGGTACCATCAATATTGTATATAAAGAAGTTTTACAAAAAGTATTGTAACCTCTATTTTTTCAAAAGTGTAATCTTTGTTCTCTCATATTATATTTGCATAATATTTTTATTTTAATACAATCAAAGCCTTTTTTTCTTCTTTGTTCACATATCTATAAAATGTAGTGTTGTACTTTCTTATGCTCTTTTTCAGTATTAAGTTATTCATCAATGAAAAGCAAGTTTGATTTATTTTCTCTGGTTTAATACTTTAATGTTTTAATCATATCTCTCATGTATGGATAGATATTCATGATTTTATGTAGAGTTAAACGTATGTTTGTTTTACTATATGAGAACATAGTGTTTAAATTATTTCTACTATAAAAAGTTATTTGAACTTTCTATCATAAGTGTAATGTTTTTTTCTCATATTATATTTGCATAATATTTTTGGTGCAATATTATCAAAGTTTATTTATTCTTTTTTTATCAGATATTTTCAGGAAATGAACTATTTTATTGTCTCCTGTTCTTTTTAAGTATTAAGATCTTCAAAGAAAAGTAAGTTTAACTTTTTTTCTTTAACAAAAAATGAAATGTTTTAATCTCTCATGCTCTTTTGAAATATTATATTCCTTGAATAAAACCATGTTTGACTTATTTTCTATGAAATTTTGTTTGCATTTATACAAAAGTAAGCTATGAGAAATTATCATGTATAAAGTTCTTTTATACAATATGCATTACAAACTCTTTTTCTCTTCTAAATTGGTCTTCAGGCCTCGAGAAAAAATCAATGGCACCTTCATCCTTTTTCACGAGCTTCATTTTGACTCCTTCACTCTAAATTTGGGGGTTGGATTTGAAGAAGCTCACAAGCGAGCATTTTTGGATAGAACTTAAGAGATCACAACTCTTTGACATAAAGATGGTAAGGTTCCATAATATGTGACACAAAAAACGAGTATAGACTAGTGTGAAAGAAAAGCACAATACAATTTTTGTTTCATATTCTTAAGACCAAAAAGCTTTCCAAAATCTAAACTAGGCGCTCCGCACCTAGACTCATCCCGGCGCTACGCGCCAACTTTCTCCCAGCGCTTCACACCGAAATGTGAAGCGCCAATGTTTTAATTTGTTCACACATTCTTCCACTTAGTAATGAATCAAATAGTCTTGCAATTTTTAAACTTCATTATAAAATCTAACAATTCAATACAATAACATTGATTAATTGTAGGACCGGCCTATATCAAATAAATGTTCTTCTTGGAGCTTCATGAAAATCCTAAAAGGCTTTGTATGATAATAGGCTCTTGTCTATTGGGTAGCATGGATAAAGGTTAGCTAATATCAAAGACATTGGTATATATTTCAGAGTGGTTGTCGACATTGGATTTAAATAATAAGATGTTGTGGATGCTAAAGGACAATGATAGACTAATAGGAGATGTGGTGGTCAAAAATGGAATAGAGAAGAGGATGGATAGCATCATGAAGAAGAAAGTAAATCATTTTTTTAATGTGCGACCATGCATCCATGGAGAAGTGGCTTAATATATACGAGCAGGCCAAAAGAGAATACAAGGCAATGCGATTAGAATTTCGGTGTAGTATACATCAGCAAATCAATTGGATATCCCAAGGAAATAGAAGAGATATCACAATTCATGCCTATTTTCAAGGGCCAAGTTGGAAAAAAAAAAGGACATCATTTTTCAATCGTCCTTTAATGTAAAGGATAATATCCAAGGGTAATTCTTTAATGTAAGGAATGAGATATGATTTGTCTTTGAATAAAATATATGTATGTATTTATACCTTGAAATTCAAGGTATATATTATAATTCATCTTTAAAATTTAAATTAGATATAAGACATAAATTGTTATTTATTATAATATTTATACATTCAAGAATATAAACCATTATAATATGTGTGTATAGTGTATGTGTATATTATATATATAAAACTAAAACAATATACCTTTGTAGATAGCTTATCACAAACGTGAAGTTCCTTTCTTATTGCATTTTGCCTGCAACCTGTTGCTCTCTGAATTTTGGGAGGGAGCTTCAACATTGGAATGTGTATTGTAAACCCAACTCAAGGCGCACCTTGCTGAAAGAGAGAGAGAGAGAGAGAGAGAGAGAGAGAGAGAGAGAGAGAGGCAATCATGCAAACTACTAGACTTCGGCTACCAACAACTTGCATCATCCTCCACCAAGCCTCCAGGGTACATTCCTGAGAGAGAGAGAGAGAGAAAGAGAGAGAGAGAGAGAGAGAGGCAATCATGCAAACTACTAGGCTTCGGCTACCAACAACTTGCATCATCCTCCACCAAGCCTCCAGGGTACATTCCTCAAAGAGAGAGAGAGAGAGAGAAGCGGCATGCCTCTCTAGTCTCAACATGCAAATTTGTGGGTTGAGCCTTGGGCCTTGATCCTTGAGGGCTTTAGCCTTTTCCTTGAATACAAATCAAGATTCAACATGTGCATGTGGCTAGCGAGT
This sequence comes from Lygodium microphyllum, assembly GCF_053477565.2. Lineage (NCBI taxonomy): Eukaryota > Viridiplantae > Streptophyta > Polypodiopsida > Schizaeales > Lygodiaceae > Lygodium > Lygodium microphyllum. The sequence goes on along the minus strand of NC_141160.1, from coordinate 128,294,443 downwards.
CACCAATCCCCCCTCCCCCGCCCCCCTACACACATACACATAGAAGGGCAGCAGGAGATGGAGAGAGATAGGGAGAGGAATTTGGACCAAAAAAAGACAGAGAAGGGGGGGAGGGGTTTGTTTTCTCATTAAAATTTGGAAGAGAGATATTTCTCAAAAAACCCTAAGGTTTAAAAGTCCATGTATAGGTTTGAAAAATACATTAACAAGATTTTTAAAAAGATTTGAAACTTGTATTATTTTTATATTTGTGTGTCTACATTATAATGTCATGTAGTGTCATAAGTATTTCGTTGTTATTAAGCAATGAGTCTTTACACCGTGATGCATTGTAAGCTTGGTATTCTCTAAGTATTTCTAATGCAAAGCTTTAAGTTTAGTTGAGACTTCTAACATTTGTTTGTTCATTTCTATAAAAGTAGAATTTATTATGTCAAACTTTGTACAATCCTTGTTGCTTGGAATGAGTGGATTCACCAAAGTGCAATCAAAAGAAAATGAGGGTTCAGGATCAAGTTCAAAGCATAGAAAGGTAACCAAGAACCATGTCTCTACTATTTGCAATAATGAAGTAATTGATTTAATTAATGATGAATTTAAAGAAAAATATAAACTTGTAGGAGATGTAGAAATGTTAAGGTGTTAAAAAGCTATGGCTAATTGGAACGAAACATGGATAAGAACTTTTGACTGGGCACACTGATTGCAAAGTAGGTAGAATATTTTGTAGCTTTTGCAAATAAGATCCAAAATGCAAAAGTGAATTTGGTAAATACGGCTCAATAAATATACAAATAAGTGCATTAACAGATCATGCAAAAACTAACTCCCATAGGCTAGCTACATACCATTGTGATGAAAAGAAAATATTAATAACTAATACATTAGAAAAAAGAAAACGTAAAACTGATTGTGCATGTAGAGTTCTATTTTCCACCACATATCAAGTAGCAAAGCACGACTTATCATTTTGCACTTATGAGCATTGTTTAGAATTTCTTGAAGTCATCGATTGTGAATATGTCCCTATTGAGATGTATCGAAATGATATGGCATGTGTCTTGTTTATACAATATATTAGTGAGTCTATATTTAAGCCTCAAATTGCTAGGATTAAATTGTCTCCTTTTTTTAGTCTAATGTTAGATGAGTCTCCAGATATAGGAAATAGACAAAACATGATTGTTTATGTTTCTTTTCTAGAAAATTATGAGCCTATCACCATGTTTCTAGGATTAATAGAGTTAGATAATGGTACTACATCTTGCTTGTATGAAACATGCATAGATTTCTTGTCTAAATGTGGAGTAGATATTTCAAAAATGGTTTGTTTCGGTTATGATGGGGCCTCTGCAATGATAGGACATCATATTGGGTTATCCACCACTAGGTTGAAAAGGGATCATCCATTTATAACAAACATTCATTGCATTGCTCATAGAACAAGCTTATGCTTGGTAGATACAGTTGAGCAATTTGAAATTGCACAAGGCATTGATTCATTCACGAATTCAATCTCAACTATTTTCAAAAAGTGCATGTAAAACAAAAGTATTAGAGAGTTTACAAGCAGAGTTTAATTGTGTTGTTTTACATTTAAGTCATATTCACAAGGTAAGATGGCTTAGTAGGACAAATTGTCATGCAAAAAGTGTGTGAATCATATGAAGCAATATTAGCATATACTCAGTTGTTAGAGAATGTGACTCTTTTTTATAAATTAGCAAACTTAGAATTTATGTATAATTTACATTTTTTATCTGATGTTTTTGATAGATTAGGCATGTTGAGTAAGTCTTCCAAAGTGAATTTGTTGGTCATTGCTATTTTTATAGACACTAAAATAAGAGCACTAGAGATGTTTTTTATTGATGATCCCATTGTTGATGTATATGCATCAACACATGATAGATGTGACTTTCCAATTATACATGATTATGGACCACCAGATGGTTAACTACATGATATTCGAACTTCCATTCATGGTGATCATTATAGAAGCATTAAAATCTCAAGAAAGATTGATGGATCAGATTTAGATGCATGTATTAGATTTCAAAAATCATTTATAGGAGCCATTGTGGAAAACTTAAAACAACGCTTTTGTGATAATGACATCATAGGATGTTTTAAAGAACTTTGCACTGTGCTCATTTCCACAAAAAAAGGGAAGCTTTTAAAGACTTTGGAAATGCAGAAATAGAGAAATTAGTCAAATTTTACAGCGAGGAAAAGATTAGCTCCAGTGGTGGAACATATGACCCATTAGTTAGAAAACACGAAAGAAAAAGAGAGTATCAATACTTCAAGCTTCAAGCCCCATCTGAGTGGCACGAATGGAGCTTAAAAGACACTTGGGTCGCCATAGCTAGGAACTCCACAATGAGAGAGAAATTCCTATGTTGTTGAGATTGGCTCACATCAATGTTGTAGTACATCCTCTTGTGAGAGAGGTTTTAGCAAACAAAATCTAATCAAATATAAGCTACAAAATCACTTGAATGTAAGGACCGTTGAGTGTCTGATGAGAGTATCAATAGAAGGTCTTCTCTATGAGATTTTGATTTCTCAAATGCATTTGAGATGTGGAGACGAGGTGCAAAGATAAGCAGACATCTATTTGGAGATACTATCAGGTGAAGTTTTGTTATCAATGTGTTTCTTTAGAGTATATTTTATAATCTTAATTAGCTTTCCCAATATCTTATGAAATATGAATGTAGGTTGAATGATTATGGGATGAGTTGTTGACAAATGTAACCACTTCTTCTTTTATCTAGGTTTTTAAATACTCAACTTATATCCATGTATGTTTTTCTTTCTTAAATAATTTGAGATTTCTAGCTTTCTTATCATTTTTAAAAAGACCGCTATTGCATGTGGCCAATGATGATACTATCTTGATCTTTTGCTAAATGGCTTATGCTGAAGCAAAGATGAGAATGGATAGACTCTACACAATATCTATATCATATTGATTGTCCTCACTTTATTCTTACTTCTATATACAGAGATGTATTCACTATTTTATATTTTTTTCTATTTTATGTAAGTCCTTTTGTATATAAATCTATAAGTCTTTGCCCATACTGCTTATGTTTTTATTTATGATTTTGCTAAATAGTGAGATTATACAATTTTGTTACATATTATTTTATGTATATCAACACAGAGCATCATGCATGTCTACTCCATCTTATTTCATTTATGTACATATATGTATATACTTAACCAAATCCATGGATGTATATATATGTATACATAGACTTTTGTATGTATGTATGTTTGTATTAAAACTTAGTTATGTTCTTCTTTTGTTGCACCTTGTATAATCGAAGTATCATGCTGTATGTTACATGTACTAATATGTATCTTACTTTATGTTGTCTAGAGTCGTTTTCCTTTTTTTCTTTCTAAAGAATAGAGTCCCAATCCATTCTGAGGCCATGTGAAAATTTGAATTATATATATAATCAAATTAATTGTAATTTGTAGAGCTTTGCCATAGTATATATCATTGTTTTCAAAGTTAGACTTACAAGTTTCTTTTTAAAAAAAAGGGGTTAGGTCCTGACATTGCCTTGTGAAAAAGGAATGATATAAACATTAGTCTTTTAAAACCGGCCGACGTAAAGAAATCGCGGATGACATAGAGACTAGGGGTAAGGGGGTCTTTCCACATGTTGGTAAAAATGTTTTTGGTGAACAAAGCTTCGGGCTCAAAAGGTAAAGCCGGGAATGTTAATTTGCACCTCTTTCAACCTTTTGATTGAAAGGTTTGTGAGGCATTGACCTTTTGAAATGCCAGCAGCCAAAAGTGGATTCGGACTTGATGTGACAGAAAGGCTCTTGCATGAGGAATGCCACCGGGACACGTGGCACGCAGTGAGTGGACCCCCCCCCCCCTTTGCCTGTTTCCCATTATTATTCTATGCAACCTCCATTCCCATGGGCCATCCATCCATCCATCACCCAGGTCAAAAGGCCCGTCTGCGGGCCCCACTTCGGCCCTTTTACGGACTTCCTTCAGTTACCAGGAATTCTTGCTTGCTCAAAAGTATTAGTGCGGGCCACTGGCCAGTCTGCACGTGGCAAGTGCTCATTGGTAGTTTGTGGCTGTTGCAAAACCGCGCCACAACATTATCGATAACAAGCGGCTCGCTAATCCATCCGCATATTCGGGGGTATTCAATATAAAGACACGACCAATGTTTTAACTTTTATGCCAACTGGCAGTGGCAACACGCATATAATAATAATACTAGCGCCATATGACACTTGACCAAACGACTAATAAGTTTATCCTCCACACTCTAGATTCCGGAATCTAACGAGGTTTTACTTTACTTCTAACATGGTTAGAGTTGAAGACACCCGCAGCACATGACGGTGCCGCACCAAGTCCATAGCATCCCTTGCAACAGGGGACTGCGCCAAGTCCATGGAGGAGTACTCTTCAAAAATGAGGTTACTACTACATGAAGTAGTGATAGCAAATCCACATGGATGCATCCTTTTAGTCGTTGCTATTGTCATGCAATATTTGCAGCTCCTTGAGGAGGGAACAACTACCTAAAGAGCATAAAACCTTACAATACTTTAAGAAGCATCTTGGCAACAGCCTCAACAGCTCTTAAGGAGTCAACCATCACCTCCTTTCTCTCACCTCATTTCATCCTTTCTCTCACCTCAATTTGTCCTTTCTCTCACCTCCTCTAACAAATGAATCGGTTTTGCTCTCCTCCCATTGTGTCTCTCTCTCCTCTATGACCATCTTCTCCTACTTTGAGTGCCAAATCTTCAAGGTCACATGCAAGGTGTAGGGAATTCCAAGACTCTCTCTCCTTTGGGATCATAGAACTCCCACCATGCAATTTATCGTCAACTCAATTTGTCATATTCCAATCACCCCCACCCCCCCCCCCCAATAAGGGCATTGACACGTTGGAGGTGCAAGGCTAGCACTTTCCATTACTATGCTCTGAGAGATGAGCAATTAGATGTGTAGACAGAACCTACCACAAACTTTTCATCAAATCACTAACCTCACTTGGGCCGCTATGCAGCTGCCATCATTACCCACAAAAAACTTGGTTGGCTTGAAATGCTCCTCAATCAACAGCAAGGTGCCTCCCCCCCTGCCTCTACCTGTCTCATGCATCAAAGAAGGTCACAAAGCTTGACACCTTAAATACCCAACATGCCTCTTTGTCCAATTTAATCTCTTGCAAAGCAACAAAGTTAGGTTTGATTTTGCATAACAATCTAAAGGCTACCTTCTTCGTGAGATTAGATGATAAGCCCCTCCAAACTCCAAGTACAAAACTTGAGCTTCCAAGATAACGGAGCTCTTGATGCACATCTAAGATAGCATTTCATGATCCTTAATAGGGGCATAGTATTTCATGTCCACCAGGGGAGCATGTGCAAGTTGTTTAATAAAGGGCTTGCCACTATTTTTCTTGAAATTTCCCTTTGGTTCCGACTGCTTGGGAGGGATGTTCTCCTTATTGTTATGCCTACTTGTTTGCTTCTCCTTGTTAGGTGTACCTAAATTCTTAGCTTCTGAAGCTCCTATGGGATTCTTCCCCTCCCTAGTTGTTGTGCTGTCTATTGGCAGGCTCTTAAAACAAGTGGGTCATCCTTTTTGGCGGCTTCCTCCTCTACAAGAGCAGATTGCTTAGAAACAACATTTGAACTTGTTCCTTAGTTTTTTTGTTCACCCTCATTTGCCAACTAGGTATGCATACCATTCTTATTAGGACAGTTTCTCACAAAGTGACCATTTGCTCTACATTGATAACATGAATCAGAAAAGGTTGCAAATTTGATTGATAAGACAACCTCCATCCCCAGTGGAACTTGAAGTTGCAAGTATTTGTGAGGTTCATTCCATCTATCCCATAAGATGCATGCACGACATGTTGGCTTGATAAGCCCCCATGGGGTAGTGGATGCAGGAGTATAAAGCACCTTATCCAGTGTTGATGCAATGGCAACCACTTCCTCAACAAGCTAGGGGGAGATATCTATAAACTCAACCCACACAAGGCACTCATGGCTAAGGACAACCAAGGAGAAAGCATAGGAGACCAAGGCCGCACATAGACTAGAGGCTCCCTCAGTGGCCAACTATAGAGGCCATTACCCAATCTCTCTCTGCTTTCGATACAAATAGCATGAGATAAAAGCCGTTGCCCATGAACCGATACTAGACCATGTTTGCCTTACCTTGGTAAGTGCTATTGAACCACCTATAGAAATCATCCTCAATAGGGGGCCATCACATAAAGTAAAGGTAAACTCATATCACTAGTAGCATTGCATACCTTTGCCAAACTCTATCATAGGAGAGTGCCAAGGTGGCTTTGTGCACTCTTGCTCCATCAGCAAGCTCTATAGATGGTGTTGTGCTTATCTTCGTCCCTACGAAGAGTGAGCTCTACTTCTACCATGTCATCATTAGGAAAAAAATGAACTCATAAATGGGCCTTTTAGTCCCCCCCTTTCCTCCTTAAAACAAGGAAAAGAGGAGAGAAGAATAGTAAAATAATCCTCTTCTCTCTCCACTTTTGCAATCTCATTTTGCCTTTTTTATATTATCCACAAATATGTACTCAGATTCCTTCTTTCTCCTCATTCAAGAAGTCTTTTTCAACCAAATTTTATATTCAAAAAGGAGTTAGTTACGGGAGTGTGGTGCTTCGTTTTCAATGCAAAATGATTAGTAGATACGAGGTAATTGATTTTTTAATCAAGAACAAGGAAAATGAAATTTTGAAAGTTTCTTATAATATATTTTGGGGATTTTTTATATTCTAGCTTTTGGCCAAAAAACAAACCAACTGGTCAAATTTCGTGTTTTTTGGAAATATTTTTGGAGGTAAAATAGAAATGTCTAAAATACGGAAAGTCTTGGACATCCCTACCCTCTGAGCTATTTTCTCCCATATCTATACTCTCTCATGGCTCTATTGTGATCTCTTCTCTATCTTTATGCAACCTTCATTAACAGAGTGAATTACTTATACCTTCCTTTCCCTTGGCACCTTTGTGTGTCTCTCTGTGCATCTCCACTCTACCTCCTATGACAACCAAGTAGGCTCCCTATTTTTATTAATAGTAAAATGAATACAGGAAAGAAAGAGCTGCATATTGAGGTAGAGATTGAATACGCCCCATTATTCAAAAGAACCCATCATACCAGTGTTAACCCTCAAGTTTTGTAGAGTTACAGGCAAATGGGATTGAAACATGTGGATTTGTGGGTTGATGGGGGAATCTACCCAATTGACCCCTTAAAACAATAGACCTCCAACTTTCTCAGGAATCACAAATCTGTTGAAGTATGTGTGCGAGGGTGAAAATGGGTTGCTCAATTACACTAGGTAGCCCAATGATCAAGCGTTCAAAGTATTTAAAACTTGCCAAGCAACCATAAAAATTTACCATGATATGATAATTGCACATCAACTTCATATACAACAGCTCATAGGACAAGTGGTACATCTGAATGACACTATAATTCAACAAAACAATCAAATTATTTCAATGCAGGACACTATCCATGACATTGGTATCTCAAATGAGGAGGCAAAGGCACAATTGGACAACTTGAGAAAGATCAACAGCAAGCTAACACAAGAGTGCAAACGGAAGAAGAAGTCAATCAATGAGTTAATTGTGAATAGCGGCCAGTGGAAGTGACGTATCAAAGCATGTAAGGTAGCTCAAAAAGAGAACTTAAGTGAGGGTGAGGCTGGATTCTGTATTGATAGATTGCTGAAGGCAAGTACATTGGAAAACACTTTGAGCAATCCTAAGTTTAAGGCTGTGAAGGAAAAGGTGATTGAGTGCACATTAAAAGATGTGTCAAATGAGTTCTCAGTTGTGGATGCACAATCTATTTGTGACGTGGCCAGTATTAGCACAACAACTTACTCAAAGATATTCAAAGGTGTGAAGGTTTGGTCGTGTACTGAAGAGAAATAGAATCGTGCCTCTTCCTCAACCTTCAAAGTTAATAGAGGCCCGATGGTAACTTAATACAAAGGTTTTGGAGCTGATAGGAGATCCCACGCATGTTCAATGCATGGAAACACTAAAGGTTGGGACCAAAAATGCATATGAGGTGAAGTTCACCGAACTCAACAATTACTATTTAGATTTGTATAAGGTGCAGTCGGCAATGGTAATGTACGACAATATGTCTGTTGAGGAATGTAATGGCAAATTGCAATTTGTTATAAAATTAGATGAAAGTGAGGTCATCAAAGGAGTAAAGCTTGAAAGAGTTAATGTAACTCTGATAAATAGAGCTTTACAATTCGACAAGAACAACCCATGGAACTTTAGTGTTCAATCCAAGTGCCATGTGTAGTGACTCACTACATTTGAAGTTCCTAAGAAAACATTTGAGGTGCTGCAGCTGTTCTTTATGCATGCAAGCATTCCAAGCATCATTGATTGACAGGAACATGGTGAGATGCTCTCAGTTGAAGGGTATGGTCAATACTTGGTTGAATGGCATCTTGCAGGAGACTTGAAAACTTTAAAATGCATGTGTGGAATCTCCAATGGTGCAAATACAAAGAATCCATGCCTATGTTGCTTGACAGAGAGGGTGAAAGGAAAGGACGGAAAGAAGAACTGGTAAAGGGTGACAAGTGTTGCGCCGACGCGCAATAGAGAAGATCCCACTTGGAAGCCCATTTTCGACATTCCATTGGATCGTATTCACATTTGTTCATTGCATGCTTTTGTTAGAATCGTGGAGAAACTTGTATATGAATACATTTGCTTTGCTTACAGGATGCAACCATAAAAAGAAGCCATTGCAACGTGTAGGAATGTGGAGCGAGTGCTATCAGAAATTGGGCTACACAAGCATCAAGCGATGATTGAAAAAGATGAGAAGAGATTAGGAAAATCTGGTAACTTGCCAAAAAAGCCTTGCTTTGGAGGAGCAAAGGCTAGGAAGTTTCTCTCAGCACCAATCAATGAGGAAGGGAATGTCATGGTTCGTAGGCTGCAGGACTACGATGGGTGGAAAAAGTTACATTTTGCAGTTCCTGATCGAAGTAATGGAGGAAAAACAAGGTTGGCCAAAGCTAAGGTTTGGATAAGTCTTAACAAATTGGCTCCCTTACTTCACAAGATGGTGTTTAACAATGAAGATAAGTAAGAATTTATCAATGCTGTGCATAGCTTCTACGAGAACATGGTGGAAACATGGGGCAAAAGCACTATCACACATTACATGGTGCGTACTAAGTTAATATTTTAAAATTGTATAAATTGAATAAACTGTTGAGCATAGTTTTACTCATGTGTGATATGTGTCTTTGTAGCATATCCTTAAGGCACATGGGCCATACTCTACAGAAAAGGGAAGCATTAGAATTTGGTCCACACGAGGGATGGAAAATTCACATTGGATAGCACGTGGTGCATACCAAAGAAAAACTGATCATGGTGGAGGGGTGAATGGTAGCAATCCAATGATCCAATTGCTATCTTGGTGGTATAGGATTATAGTAGCGGATGAAGCTAAACTCTCGCAAAAGAGAGCAAATGAAAGTGCTGATGAATCGGTTGCAAACATGATGGAATCACATCGTGTCACTAAAAGAGTGTGTTATGAAGCCTCAAGTGCCAAAGAAAACCATGCCAAATGGCTAGAAACAAGGCTTCAACAAGGCAACAAATGGGCTCAAAGAGAGCTAAGATAGTAAGATGAACAATGTGTTTAGTGTGAATGTAATTCATAGTTTAAGAGAGAAAGAGAGAGTGTGCATCTATGTGAAGGAGTCTTACAGTTTAGGGTTATATAAAAGAGGGTTTTACTTTCTATCTTATTCATTGAGTTCTCACATCTCTTATGCGAGAAAGATGGCTAGGTCTAAGGTATTTGCAAATAAGCTTCCACTCAGAGCCCAATATCGTGTTTAGCCCCTTGGAGCATCTACTAGCTCAAATGCACCCCCTTCTCTGCCTAACCCACCTTCCTCAATCTTCCCTCACAAGGGTCCTCCTTAGCATCCCTACAAGAAACACAAGTGGAAGCCAGATACAGTGGCCTTGAGAGAAATTAGGAGGTATCAACGCTCTTTTGATCTCATCATTCCGAAGGAGAGCTTCTCGAGACTTGTTCGCGAGATTGTGCAAGACCTCTACCGCACAGAAAGCAGGAGGTAGTTTTTGACACAAGGTCGGGATAGACCTGATCGCTTCACAAAAGAATGTCTTCATGCTCTACAGTGTGCTGTAGAGGCCTTTTTAGTTGACTTGATGACTGATGCTCAGCATTGTGCAATACATGCGAAGCATATCAATGTAACTCCTAAGGACTTCCAACTTGTAAGGAATCTTCAAGCAGTGAAGGATGCATTCGTTCCAATGGAATGAACACAGTTTGTAATGTTATCTTTTTTGGCATAGTGTTATCCTCGTGTATTTGACATATGACTATATCACATGAAAAACTATTGTATGCACCCTTAAAATATGAATTAAATTTTACTCTTGTCCTTCGCTCTCAACTTTGACTATGCATCTTCGCTATATTTTCAATTTTTACTTACAGTTTTTATTAGCACTACCAATTTCAATAGGAAAAACATGTAAAAATTTGCTATTTCTTGTTGCAGACTTTACTCCTGATGCCTCTGTATAGTCTATGTGGTGCAAAGTTTCTAAGGGCCAGTAGTCACGATGTGGATTTCTCAATTATCAATCCATCTATAATTTTGGTATGGGATAATTTTAAAAATACTAAACTTTATCGAAATGCGACAAAACTACAAATGCGCACTCGTTAGGTGACCAAGAGCCCTTTTTTAAAAAAAAAGAAAAATGCTTGTAGACCCCTGGTCCGAAGTTTGGCATCTGCATACCCGTGGTTCGAAAAAAAAAATTGGGCTCTTGGCCACCTAATGAGTGTGCGTGTGAAGTTTCGTCGCATTCCGATAAAAGGTTATGGATTTACAATTGTAGATCCCTCTGCCCAAAGAGGTACCTCGCTGACACACAAGGAAATGAAGATACAAGATGATCTAGAGAAGGTGAGATTTCTAACTACCTCGCTGACACACAAGGAAATGAAGATACAAGATGATCTAGAGAAGGTGAGATTTCTAACTACCATATAATTTTATGCAATGAAACTTGATGGTAGGGTGCTCGGGTCCATGGAGTCCATCGGTGAAATCTCGGCCAAAAATGATGCCTGCAGCTGCCCTCTATCCGAAGTTTGGTATTTGCGGCCACTTTCTGTCCCGATGAAATCTTGGCAAAAAATGATGCATGCAAGCCCAAATGCCAAACTTCGGACAGGGCAGCTGCAGGCATCATTTTTGGCCAAGATTTCATCGATGGAGCCTAGAAAGTGGCCAGCTCAGATGCCAAACTTCAGATAGGGTAGCTACAGGCATCATTTTTTGCCAAGATTTCACCGATGGAGCCCAGAAAGTGGCCCCAGGCGCCAGACTTTGGATAGGGCAACTGCAACTATCATTTTTGGCCAAGATTTCACCGGTGGACTCTCGGGAACCCAACACACCCTACCATCAAGTTTCGTCGCTTTTTGATAACTCTAGGTTAGTCACTAAATATATTGTTTGATTTGACTTTGTCATTCAGGACATATTGTATATAGATGAGTTTGCATCAAGGCAAGGAGGAGCTTGACATGCGGATCGACGGAAAGATTCAGCTCTAAAGGAGTACATTGGCAACCTTGTTGCAGACTTGGTGGTCTTCCATAAGAAGTGTTCACCAGGAGGGCAAGAAATAATCACGAAAATTCGAGCTTTGACCAAGTTTGGATCTTTTCGAGCGATACCTATGACATCTAACTTGGAGAAGGTGGTGCTAATCAAGCGGTGAAAGCTTCTTTACTTGTTTGACCAAACGCGTGGTGGAGCAATGTGTGTGCTTGCTACATTAGGTGACCTTGCTAAAGTGTCAGATCCGCTTCTCCTAGAGAAAGAGCTGAAGGGGGAGCGCATCATTTTTGAAGCAAAGAAGAAAGTTATATTTTCATTGGAAGTTGGCCCCTCCTCTCCACTGATGAAAAAGCCAAGGAACAATTGAGAGTTCTTGTTGGCTATCGACTTTTGGTATTGACCATCACTATTAGCCATCGCATGTATTTTTCTTGATGAATATAAGATATTTTACTTTGTCCCTATAAATAAATATTTATTGAATAAATGTGTGGTTCGTGTAAGTGTGACGATAATGTGTAGTACGTGAATGATACATTCGCATACGTTAGCATAATTCAATGTGTAGTACTGCACTTGTGATTGTGCATAAGCAATAACGTAACTCATATCCGTACATATTACTACTTTTGATGCATTCATACGTTAAATAAAAATTAAGAGTCGTGCATTTCAAGAAACAAAGCAAAACAACTTTACTCAATTATTTGAATTCAGTACACAATGCATGAGATATACATATAAATAAATATTCCAATGTGACAGAGTATACAAATTTTTTTGGCCTTCCAAGATGCTATGGTGCTATAACACTCATTACAAAACCTTGGATCATTAATCTCATAACCTATGGAGGAGTCCCCTTACCGTGTTGAAACCGAATGATAAAGTTCATGTCTTTATCTGTGATTGTGACACGCTTTGCATGGATGGCCGCAAGCTGTATATCATCGAACAAGTCTATGAGAAACCCCTCTGCATCTGTTTGTAGGGCCTCCATAGCTACAACAGTCCACCTTCCTGCTGGTGGGCCATCCCGCACTCGAGACCAAAATCTTCCCATCCCTTTCAGCTCCAAGTCTTGCATGACTTCCTGAACAACCTTATGAAAAGAACTTTTCGGGATGAGAAGCTCATATCTGCATTGGATTCTCCTTATCTCCCAAAGGGCGATAGTTCTCAGTTTCCATCTCCTCTTCTTCTGTGGTGGTCCTTGTGCTCTATGGGGAGCACTTGTTGCTGCACTAGAGGAGGCTCCACCTTATGCTCCAGGTGGCGGGCCTTGGCGTGAGGTTTTCCCAAGGCCAAAATAGCGACATGCTTGCTTGGTGTGTGCCATGCAAGCTCGAGGAGGGCAAGATGGAGAAGAGACAGAGGTTGGGGATGTGAGAATGGAGAAAGCAAAGAAAACAAGATATGAAAATGAGAAGAAGAATGAACTTTTAACCCATTTAAACCCCAAAATCGGGTTAATGCACCTTGGTAGAAAGCTCGAGCCTTGGTCCGAACAGGTCATGCTGTAGTGCTTCAAATTCAGCATCCGACACAAGGTAATCTTCTTCAACCGAGGTAATATGCTCATGTGTTGCTATGATGACACTTACTCTATCTAAGCTTGTGCCATCATATCTTCCAATCTCTGCCATCGTCAGATGCACATCCATGTAATTATAATCGATCGGGTCTTCCATTAATCCCTGACTAGGATGGAAAATAACTATTCTTCCTTCATTTCCAAGCATTGCATCACATCTGATAGAAGCAAGTATTGTACACCATCTACTTCAATGGGCTTCAAGGAGGCAAGGTTGGGTTTGTTGACTTGTGGCTGTTCTGAAGAAGATGGCACCATGAGAGCCAACCCTTGCTCTACCACCACGCAATGTTCCTCCTCAACATTTATGAGCTCTTCAATCGGTTCTTCTCTCGTGTATGTGATAGCAACAACCTATGGAGTTGTATCTTCATCGCTCTCCTCCTCTAAGGGTGTATCCAATGCAAGGAGATAAATTTCCAATGCACAATCACACTCCACGAGATCCAAATGTGCTGTACCTGGTGCACTGTCCATGGGAATAGTGCATACTTTGTGTGAAGGATCCACATGGGCCAGATACCTATTCACCACTTTTTGGTGATTATTCCCTGCCTGAAATACCATGAGCTATTCCAGAGGCACCCATGTCGTGTCGGATCCCTCGATGGAGTATGTGCAAGTAGCAATGGTGCTCACAAAGTCTTTTAAAACCTGAAGGAGGGGATCCAGCAATGATATCACACTTTCAAGGTTGAAGTTCTTAGAGAAAAATTGAAATATCTCATCACCCTGGTTGGCAAAGATAGTCTCGTGGATCCACTCATCAAAGTGTGCGCGAGCATCCATCGTAGCAGGTAGGAGGGATGTGGTGGATATAAAGAGATGAAGAGAGAAAGTGTGAAATGAAACAATGAAACAAGAACTAAACTAGTTCTACCATAAAAACCTTAAGTTTTAAACCATTAAGGGTTGTTCGCATACAATATTTAGTTATGGCTTTACTTACATCTTTGTAAAGTTTACATATATATGTAAATGTGTTGATGTGAAAAGTGTATAACAAGTGTATGATTTTGCATGAATACCATAATTTTTAAATATTTCAAGTTTGCAAGTGACAATATTCTATTGGCAAAAAAAATCCAAAAATTTATAGGTGTTGGATATTACAACTTGTGGTGTTGGGATTTTTAGGGATACTCTACAATTTCTAAAATATGTGAAGCCACACACTTTCCACTGGTAACAGTATCCTCAGCTCGGCTTTGAATTTTCCTACCATCTAGTTTAAAATAGAAGCTAATAGGTGAATTTTGCATTAACATTGTAATTTCCTGACGCATTATACTCAAGGGCCAATAATCCTAACCACTCAAGGATCTCTTGGTAGAACCCAAGTGGCAATGGACCAAGGTGCATGATCTAATTTTGATGTACAATTGGGCCTTAGTCTGATGACAAGGAAATGTAGTATCAAGACCTAGGAGATGACGAGCAATCAGATGAGGAAAGTTCAGAGGATGAGTGTGAAGATTGTTGTTCCTTCAGTGGGGTGAGTGAAGTGAAAAAGAGATCGACACGATAGAGTATGACATTGAGGAACATGTGATTGAGAAAATACGGGGCAAAATCCAAACCCCTAGAGAAAGAACATCTTTAGAATCAAGAAAGGAGTCATGCAAATGGATTGCAATTGCACCCAGTTGGGGCATATAGGAGCTATTGATTGAATGAGTGGATCTTGCCCAATGCCACACTAGTATTCAAAACGAAATCATAATCTAAACTACGACCTCCAAGAGAGACTCTCTCTTCTAGTGTAGACAAAGACTTTGATTTTGAGTCGAAAGTAAGCTCAAATAGTGATCTTGAGATACCCTAACTACCTCTAAGACCAAACTCACCAAGGGAAACCTACCAGTCCACCTAAGGCACCAAAGGTTGAAAGAGGAAAGAGGGAAACAACCTAAGGAACTTCAAGCTCAGGAGCAGAGAAATCCGAAGACCTACCAAAATGATTCACAAAATTAAGAAAGGCAATAGATCAATGATATTTCTAGGAGCCAAGCAATAAGGGCAATCAAGTGAGCCAATAGAAGGACCTACCAAAGTGAAGGAGGTCAATCTGGCTAAGATAGGGAAAATGCCCTGACCTGCATTCACAGTCAATGATTTGAGCAAGCAAGAAGAAGCGGGTCTCATTGCTCTCTTACAAGAGTATATATACATATTCTCTTGGTCTCTCAATGAGCTGAAGGGGGTAGGTCCAAGCATGGTGACTCATAACATCCCCATGACACCTGATGCAATGCTTCTCAAGTAGCGATCGTATCCTATGAATCCCAATCATGCTCACACTATCAGAGAGGAAGTCAATAAGCTACTCAGAGAAAGATTCATTTATGAAATTGAGCACACGGACTGGGTTTTTCCCATCGTGATTGTACTAAAGAAGAATAGAAAGATCAAAGTGTGTGTCAATTATAAGAAGCAACACTTGGGGCTCGCGGCCCTCACAAATGATAGTAACATCCATAGCTGCACTTTCACGCATGTCTTAATCAAGGTAGAACCATTTACCCTTGAGCATCCTCCATCTACACAATACTTGAACACTAGGCATAAAGTCTATCGTGTGACAAAGTATCTGTAATTGGAAAGGAAAGTTAGCCGATTCATTCCAAAGTAAGATAATAGTCAACTAAGAGAGAATTTTTTTACCTGAAAGCCATGTCCCTTGTTGTGACTCGACACTCCACTGTGTCAAGACTGTGAGTCATTTTTTATGTCCAAGTTTTGCCTAGAATCTTTATTACATAATCCTCTGATGCACTTTTTATGCAATACGTGCTTTTGGTACGTCTCAAACCCTTAAATTCCTTAAACATGTGTGCAAAAATTGAAATCTGTATGACGTAGCTTAGATGTGCATTCTTTGAGTTGGTGTTTGGCTTCATAGAATTCAATATGTCCGCAGAAATTTTTGTGCTACGCATGTGCAAAATGTCGCTACTACACAATGGCCATTCTATGCTATTGAGATTCAATATGTGCATAGACTCAAGGGTTCCATATTCTCAACCCCCCTTGGGCAATATGTACTTGGAGTCATAGAAAAAAACAAGGTCCTCTACAAGTTGGTTAGCTGTATGCCCCTCAAAGAGCAATCTACCAATTTTGAGGTGGTAACACTTAAAAGAACATGTGAAACTCTCAACATTTTGCCACTCACAGCAATTCAAAGGGTATACTTTTGTAAACACGAGACAAGTTGTTACATAGATATCATGAAATTTCTCATTAAATACATGTTTTACAAACGCCTCTATTACAAGGTGAGAATCAACATTCCTTTGTTTGAGAGCTAAAATTTTACCCTTCCAGTGCTCTGATACATCTGCAATTGTATATGCTTTCACCTTGAAAGCTCCCTTCATACTTGGACACGTATCTACCCAAGATGAGCAATCATACATATCAGTGATCCAATTCCCTTCTTCATATTTTCTGTTACATACTTCTATCGAGAGAATTCTTGTTCTTCTCTCAAGCATTATAACCTACGCATTAGATGTAAAGAAGTATGTATTAACCCCTAAATAATAAACCTTTTAAGTCTGCATAGTAATCACCAATATGCCATACAAATCAACATGGCATTAAGAGATGTTTACACTTTTGTAAACAGACATAAACATCGATATCAAAATGCATGTGAATATTTACATCGACACAAAGCATAGATTCAATTTCAAGGCATCACTTTAATCATACCATTTACATAAAATATAATGAAAAGAATAGCACAATAATACTCAGAGAATTTGGCCAAAATAAATTTTATTATAATGAATAGGAGTTTGTGGGAAGCTTTTTTGCAAAACTTAAGCATCTAAGACTATGAAAGAACCTTGGTCTTAATTGAAAGGAGAGGTGTGTGCAACCTTTAGAGGAGTTAGTAAGCAAGAGTGGATGTAGAAGTTTTTGTTTAAGAGACTACCTAAGTATAAGATAAGGCTTTGTAGAGACAATCTCTTAATGTGCCTCTTGTTTTGGGATGTTGTAAATATTTCCTTACACCTTAATACACTTGCACATTATTCTAAAATGTATTCAAGTAGTCACTAGATTGCCTCTCAAAGGTCCCTCTTGAATTTTATTTTCTTCTATGCTACTAACATGGTTTTGGCACATACACATGCACACAACCCCCACACAATCCTTCATATATCACAAATGTGTGTGTATTGTGTGTGTGTGCACTCTCTCTCTCTCCTACTTTTTGAACAACTTAAGAGTTAAGTCCTCTTATTCATTGCCCCCTCCCCTTTTTTATGACGTGTCTATAAAAAAAATTAAAAACTTCAAGAGATGTATGGCATTAGATGAGAAGAGTGAGTGTATGCAACAACCACCCTTCTTGCTACAAGTCGGACGCCCTTCACGTACATCTCCTCTTTTTCCTTCTTTCCTTGAACCTCTTGTTATGGGCATGGCAAGTGCTCTTCGAGAGCGAGGAGATTGCTATCACAACTTACAAGAGAAGAACTTGAAATAGAAATTGAACTAGAACTTGATTGCAAGATAACTTAACTATAAGAGAATGCTCACAAGAGTATGGCTTGATTACAAGACTCGATACAATACAAGACTAGAACAAGACAAGAACTAGAAGAGGACTTATTTCACACAAGCCTCACAATTGGTGAAGGGCTCCCCCCCCCCCCCCCCCAATGCCCTCCTTAGGGGGAAGGTCCATTTACAAGGCATCCTCCTCTACCCCTCCTTCCACTGGCCAATGATGATATGTCTACTTTAGCTATCAAATCCCTTATGTTTGGATCATTGCCTACATCAATCATGGATGCTTGTGGGCCACTCTCCCCAATCAAATGTTTGATAGCATTCATCTTGGCAATCCCCTCCATTGTGCTCTCAACTCTATCATGGGTATCAATCTTAGTATTCTACTACTTCTAGCCTTGTTGACTACCAAATTTACTTTTGGTATGATCCAACAAGATATGGACCATTGGGTAGATATGGGGATCCATCCCATGTTACAAAATATATTTTTTTCAGCTTTTCAACAATGCTACTCTTCTCTCTCTTTGCTTATGGAATACATTGCATGCATTTGTGTGCGACCTCTTTGGTTGCCACCTCATCCATCCTCAGTTTCATAAACATTGTTCACATGCCTACACATCAAGTATGCTAACAAACCCCCCCTTGATGCAAGATCGGTCATTACTGATTGCCACTATCATCAGGGATGTTATTACAAACTAAAATTGCACCTCCCCCCCCCCCAAGTTCCCTATCATACTCATGAGTCTAGAGTGTGGCCAAAACTGGATGTAAACAAATGACATTGGATTGAATAGGAGGTTTGTCCCCTTGGGTACATCATTGGTGCCAGACAATGGTGGACTTACAACAAAGAAGAAGAACAAGAATGAGACCATGATAGCATGAAGGAGACTTAATTGATTTGATAGTGAAGCAAGTACACTATTTTATAGCTTTTTAACTATGCTACTCTTCCCTCTCTTTGCTTATGGGATACATTGCATATATTTGTGTGTGACCTCTTTGGATACCACCTCGTGCATCCTTATCCATCCACTCTCGTAAACATCATTCACATGCCTATAGATCAAATATGCTAACATCCCACAATACCCATATCTATAGACACGACCAAATTTGGAATTTGACCCATTAGGGAATCATGCCTCTAGAGCGAATCCTCAATTATTTACAAAGAAATAAGTTATATGACCTAAAATTGGGACAAAATGGTCCTAGGAGAGTCTAATGGTCTACCAAAAGCACCATGGAACTAACTTCTTGTGGTTCATTTAGTCTAAAAGGAATTAAACTCCTTTTAATAATAATAAAGTATTTAATTTACATGAACTCATTCTTTTCCTATTGTCTTAGATCCATCTAGAAAGAGAAGCCCTTATCAAAAGCTACATCAAAATCGAATTCCTAAAGAAGAATTTTTTATTGTCTTTGCAAGCATTTAGAGCTCTCTTACCTAGCATAAATTTGATCTAGTCCATGCTATGATATCTCTTAGGAAATCAAGCCCTTGGAATTCGTTTGTATGTACACACCTCAAAAACTATCTAGGTTTGCATTCAACAAATGTAGATTGCCCCAAAGATATCTAGTTGAGATTCAAGGATAAAAATTGATTTTCACATCTTTTACAAAAAATACATTAAAACTAACAAATACATTAGGTCCTTGACAGATTAGGTGCAAAAGTTTTAGTTCTTTTTAATGTTCACCTTGTGGCAAATTAATGCATGAGAAACAACCTGTGTGTGTGTGTGTGTGTGTGTGTGTGTGCAGACATTTGCCCCCATGCAAGATAAAGAATTGGGCTAAAGGAATATTGATACACATAAATAGAAACCATATAAAATGAAAACCTCCCCCTGCTTGCTCGCTCCCCCTCTCTCTCTCTCTCTCTCTCCACACACACACACACACACACACACACACACACACACACACACACACACACACACACACACACACACACACACACACACACACACACACACACACACACACACACACACACACACACACACACACACACACACACACACACACACACACACACACACACACACACACACACACACACACACACACACACACACACACACACACACACACACACACACACACACACACACACACACACACACACACACACACACACACACACACACACACACACACACACACATCTGCCCCCATGTAAGATAAAGAATTGGGCTAAAGGAATATTGATACACATAAATAGAAACCATATAAAATGAAAACCTCCCTCCCCCCTCTCTCTCCGTCCCCCCTCTCTCTCCTTGCCTCCCTGCCTCCCTCCCTCACACACACACACACACACACACACACACACACACACACACACACACACACACACACACACACACACACACACACACACACACACACACACACACACACACACACACACACACACACACACACACACACACACACACACACACACACACACACACACACACACACACACACACACACACACACACACACACACACACACACACACACATCTGCCCCCCATGTGAGATTACATGAATTGGACCAAGGGAATATTAATACACATAAATTAAAACTATATAAAATGAAAATGTTTCATGAGATGGTTTGAAAAAAGAAAATATATATTTTTGTATATTACATTATACTTCCCTCCATGGACTTTTGAATACAATATATAAATCATCGAGAAAGATGCAAATTAGGAGTTCCCCCCCCCCCCCCCCCCCCCCCCAAACAACCCCTTTAGTGGCACACTTATATTGACTATATAGCAAGTATAAGGGTATTAGAGGAAGAAATTCCAAAAACAAGAGTTTTTTTAAGTATTAGAAGCTAGATTCTCAAAGCATATTTAGAAGTACACTCATTGCCTTCCTCCTCATGCATGTGCTAACAATAAAATGCATGCCACCTTAGAGCCATGGCATGTGCAAGTCAAATCAACCTGCACAAGTCGTGGTGGTCCATAGAAGAAATGCATGGATGGGTGACCTTGAATTATACTCCGAGGAAATAAGATTCTAGGGAGTCAATAGATGCCCCCTCAAAAGGGGGAGCTCAATGAGCATAGGGAATCTCATACTTATGTGGCAGAAGACCATCCAAAGACTCCAAGACTAGAAGTTTCTCTCTCCTGTTTGTGCTCGTAATGGTGTTTCTCTCTCCTTATGTCACATGCACTTGGTGATGATCCACCAAGTTTTGACTTATGCAAGGAATCATCACTACAACCCATTGAAGTCCATCAGACAAGTCAATCAACCACCTCTAGTGGTTAGGCTCTATAGAAAACACCCTTTGGTATATGGGTCACACCTAGATTTTAAAATTTCTTGTTTGAATATATATTTTTATTTAGAAAGACCAACTACACTATCATTGTCTTAGTTATAAAACTTGTAGAAAAAGAACAAATCATAGCTCTTCCATTTTCCATTGATGAAGAAGAACATTGTTCATGAGCACCATTTTGATATGGCCACATAGTTCAAGCTAAGATCTTTGACTAGCCTTATGCAAGTTCTCTTTTGCTTGTTTATACATTAGTACTTTTCTTGATGGCTAATTAAAAAATACACCAAAATTAAATCAATAGTTTTTCTTGTTTGCTTCCTCCAATTTTGAAGGATAAGGCTATGCATAAAAAATGAAGCATAGTCAAATTTTGTAAAATATTGTGAGGAGTCTTGCAAGAAATGGATTATAAATAGTAATAAATTTAGTATCTTCTTGATGAAAAATTGTATTTTTTCATCCTCTAGAGCTAGCTTAAGAACTTTCCCAATGATGAAATGTTCCATCCAAATAAAAAAGTCCATCCAAGAAGGTTTACTTGGATGAATGTGTTGCATTCTATGATGGTATGGTATAGCAGGTGGATGTTGTGCTTCTTAGTTTAAGATAGTCCTAAAAAGAGGAAAAGTGACACCCTCTTTGCTAGGATCAACATTGGTTGTCTTATAAAGGAGTTACAATAGCAAAAAGGAGAGTAGCGTTGCTACATCTCATACTTTTCTAGATTCTCAAGTTTGCATGAAGATGAAAATGCTCTCTCGAACTATAACTGCTTAAATTAGGGTTAAACTATAATTGCTTAAATTAGGGTTATTATGTAGATTGGCTCCAAAAGTTCCTCCTCAACTAATAAATGTATTTTGTTTTTATATTCTAGTGAAAGTCAAAATTTGTCATGGAAAACCTTGATTAAATGTCAAGCTAAAGAAAACCATTTTGTTTCGACTCAAATTAGGAGGTCACCTAAAAGTTTGAATCCATAAGCTTAGGATTACTATAAGTAATGATGAGTAAATATGATATTTCCTAATCAAGCACACACTGTAGAGTAGTAAGTAAACTACATAGTGCTTCTAGAAAGTTCGATCTCAAATTGTCTAGCTTTTTATAAGGGCCCCATATAGTCGCTGTCATCTATCATTGTATGTTGTAGCCAAATGGGCTCAACTCTTTGCCAAAGTTCAATAGCTTGTCAAGCCCTTACAATACATTTGATGACCATCTACAAGCAACATGGCCACTATGTAGGAGTAGTTGCTTCATACAATGAGGTTAGTAGCTTGTCAACACCTTATGATATATTTGACAATAATCTACAAGCAATAGGGCTACTATGCAGAAGTAGTTGGTTATGAACAAACAACAAAACAATTGATTGCTTTGTAGAAACAAATATAGATTTTTAAAAAAGGCAAGTCTTGTGGGCAATACTATATCCAAATTGAAAAGGAGAAAGGATTTTAGGCAAAGTTTGAACTAGAAATAAGTATGTTTCATGTTGCTACTAAAAAAGCTAGTGAAAGTTGACTTATATGCTTTTTGTAATGTCTTATGTGCTCACACAATGATGCACAATTGTATTACTTCTTTGTTCAATTGTTACTATACAAGATGCAATGATACAATTAAGCACATAATAGAAAAAGATGGAGTTTAACTAGTGTTTTGGCAATAAGAAGTGCTTAGTGTACTTTTACTACTTATTCTATAATTAGCAAACATATTCCATTTACTTTTGTGTCCTCAAATAGCCAAAGTGTTTAATATACTAACATAATTCAGTCTAAGGTTGACTTCGAACTTTAGAAGAAAAATGTAATGGAATTCACTTTGAAGAGTATTGCTATCTTAAGCTAGGCTTTGAATGCTATTGAGCCTAAGTATTCAAGCCAATCTATATTTAGAATTAAGATAATAAGTTTAAAGCATGCAAATCCATATGATGGCATTTCATAGATAAGAAGGCTTGCAAAAAGTTATGCAAAAAGGTAAAACACCTTCAACATTTACAAAGTGCACATTTTTGGTTGAAAAAGCAATACCATTATGGAAAATAAGTGCTTGTGCTAGTATCTTTGTACCATCCATATAAAGTGGATATCCTTAATTTCAAATTGTACCATCAAAGGACTAGCAAGATTTCATAGTAGTAGCATTAAATGCTTTAGTTGTGTAGCATCATGTCAAAGTGCTTACACACAATGGAACCAAGTCCAAACTTGTAGATTCTTGCTACAATCATCCTTTATGAAGAGAATGAAGCTTGGTGAACCTTCAAAATTAATAAAGATGACTCAAATGGACTTTAATGAGTTATCATAGTGAATTCTCACTTATCATTCATTTAAATGTGTTAAGTTTCATTAAAAAATGATGGGGTTTGATATTTGAATTTTTGTTCATGATGAAAAAATGTGTTACTTTTGTTCATGTTATGAATATATGATTCTTTTGCCAAATTCACCAAATGGCAAAAGCTAAAATATTCTTGATGTAGATATATGGTTTTCATTGTTGGAAATGGCAAATGTGAATCCAGGTTGAATGTTGGTAGTACAATAATATGTGTGCTATAAGAAGATGGGAAAAGCTTATCAGATCATAATAGTTGTCCTTGCAACATGTATGTGCACGGAAAGATAAGAAAAGGTTATCAAATCATATAATAATAGTGTCCTCACCTAGTTTGTAGGAGTCCTTCGCTAAAGACATCATGTATGAAGTCTTATTTTTCCAAAGGGCTATCACATATTTTTCTTCTTAATTAATAGATGGATTGTACTATCTTCTCTAAGGTTGTGAAATTGAGCCTTCCTTGCACTCTACTTTACGATCCGCATGGCCTCGTTTGCCTAAAACTAGTTGAGCTATGTGATTCTTTTCCTACTTCTTAGGGTAATGCTTAGTGTACGGTGCAACCCAGGAGTTGGACTATGCAATTTTAAGAACTTGTTAACTATAGTAGTCAATTGGTCACCTTTCCCTTCAACATGTATGTGCTCCCCCCCCCCCCCCCCCCCCCCCCCCTCTCTCTCTCTCACCCACAGGTAATCCCTAACTTATTGATTCCTTGGTCTCATGGTAAATTTGCATCATGCTCACCTATGAAATTATGACCTCGGTCTCATGGTAAATTTGGATCGTGCTTGCCTATGAAGTCAGGACCTCTCATACTTGTAAACTATAGGGGACAACTACTAGATGTGTGTGTGTGTGTGTGTGTGTGTGTGTGTGTGTGTGTGTGTGTGTGTGTGTGTGTGTGTGTGTGTGTGTGTGTGTGTGTGTGTGTGTGTGTGTGTGTGTGTGTGTGTGTGTGTGTGTGTGTGTGTGTGTGTGTGTGTGTGTGTGTGTGTGTGTGTGTGTGTGTGTGTGTGTGTGTGTGTGTGTGTGTGTGTGTGTGTGTGTGTGTGTGTGTGTGTGTGTGTGTGTGTGTGTGTGTGTGTGTGTGTGTGTGTGTGTGTGTGTGTGTGTGTGGAAAAGAGAATATCTTTGATGGTAGCAAGCTTCACTACTTGCTTATATGTTTACTTGTGTATAGTTATTACCAGATGGAATTTGTTATGCCAACCATATATTCAACATGAACTTGAGAGGTCACCCTAGATGGTGTACAACAATAGGCATGACACATATTTGATGAGTAGTGACCTTCTATTTTCATTGTCTAGGATACATTAAATCAAATAGAGAGCTAATTGAGAGGATCTATTGAAGCAAAGAAATAGCAAGCGCAAGGTTGTATTTGATCAAGAAGGGTTTTACTTTACAATGACAATGATCATGGAGATAATTATGGTGCTTGCTCTCACTAGGAACTAAACTTAGTCAATTGGCAAATCGTTCCAAGCTTTGTTCAAAACCTCATCGTGTCACATAACATCATGAAGCTCTTAATCAATATATCATCTCAATGTCTTTTATGGATGCTATTTGCTAATGAGTACAATATCCAATTTCTATCAAATACCTTTTAAGAGACCCATTAGGACAATGCTCATGAAGACTTGTGCATCTTTGTTGCAACAACATTTCTAGAACCCCCTCTTAATGAAACTCCCACTAAACCTTCAATACTATTAAAGATTCTAGATTGAAGCTTATTGCTCTAAGTTCCAAATCATTGAAATTTCTAGTTGGGGAATTGAAGCTTAATGCTCTAAAGTTTGAAATTTCAATAACATTGCTTGTGGTTGGGGTTCTTAGTCCATAGAAATTTCACAAAACTTTACAATAGTCATATCTTATCAATTTGAAGGGCTTGACCAAGTCTTCTATACAAAGGTAATGGTCCTACTTCCCCTCTTGGATAGAAACTTTACAAAGCACGTTTTCATGAATCCTTCACACACGTGTTTTGTGAAATTGATCTTTATTATATCATGCTACAAGAAGTAAGCCCTTCAATGTGAAATACTCTTTCATCAACGAACGTAAAAGTGGGCAAAAGAACTAGATAAGGTTGGTTACTACTACCTAATTTGAATTGTCATGCAAGGATCAACATAATGACATGAAAGTCCTACATAGAAACTTTACAAAGCATGCTTTCATCCATCTTTCACACAAATACATTTATTATTTCATATTATGAGAAAGAAGTGCTTCAAGACTCTCTCATTAAGGAACATAAGAGAATGTGGAGAAAAAACTAGATAATATTGGTTAATTTGATCTAATCTAAATTAGTCGTGTAGTGATCAACATAATGACATGGATAGAAACTTTACAAAGCATGGCTTCGTACATCCTTCACACACATATGTTTTCTGAAACTTGTCTTAATTATTTAGTTTTACAAAAAGAAAGTCCTTCAATTTGAAAGACCCTCTCATTAAGGGGACATAGAAAAAGGGTGCAAGGATGGACATAATGATATGAAAGTTGTGGATAGAAACCTATAAAGTGTGGTTTCATACATCCTTCACACACAAATACAATTAGTGAAATCCATCTTTATTGTTTCATATTAAAGAAGAAACCCCTTCAATGTGAAAGACCCTCTCATCAAGGAAGCACAAGAATAGGGGTCGAAAAAACTAGATAGATTGGTCGATTTAGTCTAATCTAAATTAGTCGTGCAAGGATCCACATAATGACATGAAAGTTGTGGATAGAAACCTTATAAAGCATGCTTTCACACGTCCACACACACACTTTGTGAAAGTGATAATTATTATTCCATGTTACAATAAGAAAGCCCTTCAATGTGAAGACCCTCTCATCAAGAAACAAAACAGGGGAAAAACAACTGGATAATATTAGTCAATTTAATCTATTGTGAATTAGCCATGCAAGAATCAACATAATGACACCAAAGTTATGCTATTGATCAAAACTAGATGCACCAAAAGATTTACAATCACAAGGATCCAAATTAGCCATAAACCCCAATATCTAGTTAAGGAAAATAACACGATTTATGAAATTGTAATTATTCAATACAAAAACCTACAAATACATATGGATGTGTTAGATATTCTCAATGCCTCACCCTTGTAAGGTGCCACCAATGATCCATGGTGCTCTATGTTGTAAGGCCCCCATTATTGAGGAGAAGCTATGTGAGCACGAACATTGGGTGGGTCATGACTTATATGTCAAATGAGGTCTATGTCACAATATGGCAAAAAAGGTGACCTTTTGTGGATCTAGCCTTTAAGTTAGATAGAGTAGTTATGTTGGTAGCAACTTGAGGCACAATGCATCAAGTTGCGGGGTGTGGGAGTTATTAGGGACTTGGGGGTTTGGGGGGAGCACCATTGGCCTGACGGTAAATGGAATATTCCTTAGTTGACTAGGGAAGGTTCATAATATAGCCGGACATGCTGACCAGACGACCTTCTCAAGCTATAAAAGGAAGATCCTGCTAAAGCCATTGTCAATCCATCTTTCACCCTATCAGAGTTCTTTGAGCTACCCTTAAGCTCTTCGCCTATCATTTGTCTGTATCGCCATCTAAGTTTCGTAGTGGAAGCCCAAGGGTGGACAACAGAGCCATCTTTGTATCAGTTTGTTGGAAATTAAAGCATTCTCTATTCTTCTCTATATTTACTATGTGTTCTCTACTCCTTGCTCATATTTTGTCAAGTGTGCCATGTAATTTCTATAGGATGTCACCCTTGAAAATTGGAGATGAAGTAAAGAAGACAAGCTTATAGAAAGTAGTTGGTACTAGGAAAATCCGAATGTAGCTGCTTTTTCATAGAATAAGCACATCTAGGTTAATCCACAATTACTATACATGTATTTTGAGGGCACTTGCTATCTTAGATCGACCAAAAGCACACCCATATTGCATCTTAGTCATTTTGATGGCCTTGTTATAGTGTGTATTGTCATGTAGGCTTGTTCAACCTCATATATTTCTCTTTTTACATGAAGAATCTTTTGATTGGTGGAAATTGGGATCCAGATAAATGTCGTGAACTATGTCAATAAATATTCTAGTATTGTGGTAGGAGAGTGGGTGATATCAATGATTGAAGAGCTATTGTTTCTAGAGAACTCCTTAAATCGCCATGGGTTTAGCAATTAGCTTTTTGACAAGTGGCATGCACATTGGAGCGATTCAATGGCTTAAACTTAATGTTCCCTATTACTTTGACTTCAACATTACAAGCTTGACTAATGAAACATAGTTGAGTGACATTTGCAGCATTGGTACTCTATTTTCATTTGGTAAGGCTTTTTGCTTTTCCTTATGTTATGCTACTCATAGCACTGTCAATAACATGGATCATAGAATGATGAGAACACTAACCATTTGGTTACTTCTTGTGAGGCCTCTCTTGATTATGTAAATTAGGCTTGTTGAAAATAAAGAACGTTACATTGAAAATGTAAAGGAACAAAGAGAGCAAAGGGTATGTTCTATTATTCCTTTTATTTCAATACCATAGGTTAGTTGAGGGAGTAGCACTGACAATATATAATAGTTTTATCTTTTCACATAAATGTAACTAGCGTTCTGCATGTGCACAGAACGCTAGGCTGCTTCGCTGCAGCTTCGCTGCCTCAAAGCGATAAGTGAAGTTGCCGTGCGCTCAACAATCCATTTCTCATCTTTCTCTCTCCTCTTTTTCCTCTCTCTCTTTCCCCCAAAATCCGTATGTCTATTCTCTCTCTCTCTCTCTCTCTCTCTCTCTCTCTCTCTCTCTCTCTTTCTTTGCCTTCTATTTTAGTTTATT